>NC_026153.1:4670730-4711364 GCF_000512975.1 Sesamum indicum
TTGTTATTATTTTTTTAAAATAATAAGTTTATTTTTTATAAATTATAATAATATATATAATATAATTGTATCTGCCATGTCGTTCAACTCATCTTTAAAGTAATATAGGACTAAAGACTCCACAATAAATATCCAATTGACGTGCCATGTCATTTTTCGGTCAAAAATTAAAATTTCGACCGCTGAAGGACTAACTTTTATTAATTTTGAAAATTAATGAACTTATAAAAATGAGCATAATTATCAGACTAAAATTAATATTTAGCATATTTAATGGACTAAAAAAATAATTTTTTCTATATAAATTTTTAATTTTATATATTATAAATAGATATATTATTGATATATTTTAATAGACCGTAGTTGGCCATATTGACTAGGAGGGGCATTTCAATCATTGTCTCTAAAAAATTAGGTTTAAGTTGATCAGGGGACAGTGTGGTCATTGTTCACAACATAGGGTTAATTTTTTATATTTAAATTTATAAATGGTTTTTTTTTTTTTTTATGTTTTTCAATATCACATGGATCAAAATGAATTTAACTCTTTATTTAATTGCTTGTTGATTATGATTTTTTTTTAATTATATATATGTGCTTGGTCCACATTGTATACTGTATATTTGGTTTATGTGAATTATTTATAATACTCCTAGAATCCTCTGTCCACAAGTATTTATTAATATTGATAGGTCAAGTATTTAATTGTGATTGCTTTAATATTTGCAGACAATGGTGTTAGGAAATTATGCTAATTTTTACATTTGGTTAGAGGGTTCAATAGTAAGGTCAAGGGCTTAGACATATGTTTCACGCTCACCATACATGGATGGCAATGTATCATAGTCATGTATGACCTAAGATTTCATTCTATTATGCATAATTTAAATAAACACAACATTTGAATAAAGAATATTGAATATGTTATCAATGTCAAACAAATAAGGTTGTTTTATACAAGGTATTACAATGTATCATCTAACTAACATTCGACAACTTAGTTGGTCCACCGAGCACTGTCCGAACCTCAACTGACTTAACAATCTCAGCTAGGCCTTTAGCCGAGTAATCCCTCAACTGGGCTCTCCGATGGGGCTGATAACTTCATCCAAGCTTTTAATTTGGTCTCAGAGGCATTTAGGCTTATGGTTTCAAGCTGGCTCGGTGGGCTAACAATGTTTTCAGATGGATCGCTTCCAACTCGGCGTTTAGGTGAGTTGGAGGTTGCAAGGCCCAAGCAAACGAGCTGGCTCGAACTTTCGGCTTCCCTTTCTTGCAGTCTTATCAAACCAATGACCTTTTGGGCTTTCAATAGGATCGACGTGTATCAATATACAAATATCATTTTTCTAATTTGTATTGCAACTTTTAATTTTATATTTAACAGATGATATTGAAATAGATTTCAATATTTGTATTTTCTGTTTAAGTGATTTAACAATTATAATATTTTTATTAGTAGAATTGAACTTCTACATATTTAAAGCAAGATTCAACAAAACAGCATCAGAAAAGATTATGCTATGTGAATATTCTAATAATTTATGGGTTCCAAGAACGGAAACCAAACTAATTCTAATGAGGGCAAATAATGACATTTTGACCAAAAAATAAATTTGACATTAATGAAAAAGCAATGTAATAAATATTTCATATGAAACTCAAGTCTGCGAATTCTTTTTATTTTTAGATTATTCTACATACGTTTGATTTAAATTCTATTGGTATAAAACCGTATTATATATAATTAAATCTTCACATTACAGTAAGAATATACACAAAATTGTATATTAAATTTACTCCAACACAATGACAAATACCCATTTCTACCTTTTGTAATGGTAACAGGAAAATAGTTAACAATAAAGAGATAATTAAATCAAGTTTTCATATAAGCATCAGACATGTTGATTAAAAACCATACACACAGCCTTAAACAATGCTAGTAAACAAGAGGCAGATGACGACGAGGACGTAGGAGAGGAGATACTAGAAAGACATGGATTTCATCCCACATGGAGAAAGCTAAAGGCTTGGCAGATGTTGAAGCATAGAAAAAGGTAATGAGAGATGTTAAGACAAAATAAGGAGCCGTGAGGTAAGCGCAAAGCGAACTATTCTTTCGCCTTTTACTAAAGAATACCGTGCGCTTGCCTCATTCAACGGCATACTCTAATTTTTGGAGGGTCCGAACCTATTGGGTTTTTGGCCCCTACAATTTATGTCTGAATTTTTGGTAAGTATGCAGAAATTGCTGGTGACATGGTGTAAGATATAAGCGAAAATGGAAGCTGAGTGATTGCAGCACAACATAGAACGTCTGCTATTCTGCCTCCCACATCGGATTGCGAGAGGAATGCAGGAGGCCTGAGGCTGCTACAAATCATTAGGCTGTGGCACTGAATTAAGCATACCTTTCTCGGCCTTTTGGCTAAGATCAAGTGTAGTATCTGTTCTTATCAGTTTAATATCTGATACGTGAGCCATCGGCTCACATGATATTAAATTAATTTTTCTAGGGGGAGAGCCCATTACAGTAGCTTGCTGCTGGGGCTCTCACGCGTCGCCTTGGTGTTGCACTATTGCCTTGGCCTGGCGCTCCCCACCAATTCTAGTCTATTGTTCGTTGGCCTTGGTGGCACTATTGCCTTGGGGCCTGGCGCCCCACACCAATTTTAGTCCACTGATGTAGAACAGAGACCAAGAACATGGTCAATGGAATTTTTCACGCACTTGTTCATTTTCCATCACTATTTCTTGTACATAACTAAACCGTATTGCATTACGAGAGAAGCGAATATTAGGCAAAGATATCACAACTTCAAATATACTTAAATGGATGGGGTCAATGGGTGATCATGAAGGTCATGGCCTATGTTGGTGTCCTTCATTGCACTTGGGACGGTGCTTATCTAAGGTCTGCCTAAATGGTGAAATCTACGTCATAATTTATGGTAGTGGGGGCTTGCGTTCGCGCAGCTCCCACCCCAAATCTTAGTATGAAAATTGAAATGCTTGTTATCTTTATTATTATTTGCTTTGGTCTATTTATTTGAATTCTTATTTTGTGTTAATCTATGGAAGGATTGAAAACATGACTTTAGTTTATCAAAATCTTGAATTTATAAATTTTAGAATTTGTTAATTACTTTCTTTTATTCAAGTTATTAATTTTTAGGGATAACTACACCGTCCCATGATATTTAGTGTAATTAGATGTATATTTAATACTTGATGAGATAAAAAAAATGTGGTGCTAGGCCATTTGGAGTGGAAAGCGGTGAAATAAGTGTTAGAGATAAAAACATATAAATGAGTGAAAAAGAAAGTATAATTGCTCTATTTTTGTCTAAAGAGAGAGAATGATATTGAATCAAAGTTCTAAGTACGAAACTACAATGTTCTTTTAAGTTAATATGATAGCATAAAGGTGAAAGTTATAGTAGGTAAGTTTAAAGTGTAGAAAAGATCAAAACATCTCCTCTCGCTAGTGGAACTCTCTATTCATAGGCAACAAGGTAGGAGAAAATCACAAATTTGATAAAGCATGAACTTAAAATTGTTGGATGATGCCGAATCCCCCTCAGATATGGTGGACAGTCCCAAGCAGTTGGACAATCGCCCTCGGAGGGGCTATTCAATTCTGCTGTTTATCTTCTAGGTTAAGGATGCCTTCATGGATTTTCAGGAAGGTGGTTGAAGAGCCTCTTCCCAGTCAAAGTTAGGTTTTTAGTGTTTAAAGTACTTCTCTTTAGGGTGTCATGTGTCTTGGAGAGGGCTATTTGCCCTTATCTAATTATGTGAGGGGGACTTCTAGAGATCCTGCACAGATGCCATCTAGGTCCCTTGTGAGCACCATGTGAGAGGACCTTTGACTTTGGTTAGGGATTTCAAGTCCGTAAGCTTCCTTGTGGGTCTATGAGGCCTTCTTAGATCAAGGCTATCTCGAACATAGGCCGGTTGCTTCTTTTGACCAATTTATTTTCTGGGGGAATCTGCTAGTCCCCTTGAGGGCTTGCCGGGATTGGGCTTCCTCAGGGCCTTATGGGCCTTGTCTTGACTGGGTCTCCTAGGGAGCGCCATGAGCCTCACATGCCTTTCTTTTTTTGGACCTTTTTGTGTTAGTCCATTTTTATGCACATCATTCAATGCCCACTCTAATAAGTAGAGATTTTGACACTTACTAGAGCAAGAACTAGCCTGAAGAAGGAGCCATTTTTATTTTTTTCCCTCAAATTTCTACAAAGAATGTTAGTCTCATGTTTAGAAAAAGAAGAACTTACTTCATGCCTATACAAAGCAGAGCTTTATGAAGGTGTTTCTAAGGAGGAGGGCCTAACGAGTGTCTTTTATGCCTAATGCAAGAGAATGTTAATAATAAAGATGTGCATATAATGAACAAGACTTGCAAGGAACAAGATTGTTGTGCCTACTCGAGAGAGGGCTCATTTGAGGATGCTTACTTGGAGCAAGACTTAGGGCTTGCTGGAGGAAAGATAATGTGTCTGCTCGAAGTAGGGCTTAGGTGTCTCCATAGAGGAGGGATTAGCTGCTGACACGGAACAAAGCTTAGAAGTCATAATATTAGTTCAATAAATGAGTTAGAATTTAAAATATTACGAGTATACAAATCATGTGCCATAAAATTAGAAATGTATACTTTTATTTTATCTGTAAAATTTTTGTTTTTGTGCTTATTTTACTTAAAAGATTTGTACTCACGGGAACCACGTGCAATAGTTGTTAGTTAATACAAAAAAGATGTAGTATATGATTTGTATAAAACACAAGTGTTTTCAGTTGTTTTTTTTAATTTTTGGAATATTCTACATTTAGTTTGACTCTATTGGTATGCAACAATCAGGGATGTCATGATATATAATTAAGAGTTGAATAATTGTTAATCACTATAAATAAATAAATCTCCATGTTACGTTCAATATTAAAAGGAACAAAAGACCAAATTAAGATCAAAATAACATATAGTAACAATAAACTCAAAATTATATAATAAATTTAGTGCAGCACACTTTCTAAAATACATATTTTGTAATGGTAACAGAATTCCTCATTAATACAATACCAATAGTGAGACAAGATAAAAAACTAAAAATAAACAGTAAAGAGACAATTTACATCAAGTCTTCATATAAGCATTACAGTCACATCAGACATGTTGATTGAAACCATATGTGGCCTTGAACAATACTTATACACAAGACGACGGCCACGATCGCACAGGAGAAACGAGAAAGGCATGAATTGCATCCCACATCGAGACAGATAAAGGCTTGGCAGATTTTGAAGCATAGAAAGTGGTAATGAGAGATGTTGAGAGAAGCTAAGGAGCCGTGAGGTAAGTGCAGAGCGAACTATTCTTTCGCCTTTTACTAAAGAATACCGTGCGCTTGCCTCATTCAACGGCATACTCTAATTTTTGGAGGGTCCGAACCTATTGGGTTTTGGCCCCTACAATTTATGTCTGAACTTTAGTTAAGTATGCAGAGATTGCTGGCGACATAGTGCAAGATATAACCGATAATGGAAGCTGAGTGATTGCAGCACAACAGAGAACGTTTGCTTCGTTGTTGCACAGAATGTCATTCTGCCTCCCACATCGGATTGAGAGAGGAATGCAGGAGGGCTGAGGCTGCTACAAATCATTAGGCTGTGGCACTGAATTAAGCATACCTTTCTCGGCCTTTTGGCTAAGATCAAGTGTAGTATCTGTTCTTATCAGTTTAATATCTGATACGTGAGCCATCGGCTCACATGATATTAAATTAATTTTTCTAGGGGGAGAGCACATTACAGTAGCTTGCTGCTGGGGCTCTCACGCGTCGCCTTGGTCTTGCACTATTGCCTTGGCCTGGCGCTCCCCACCAATTCTAGTTTAATATTCAACCAAAACCAAGAAGAGCATGGTTAATGAAAATACAATTAGGTTTCTTCTAAGGTTTCGTTGGGCAAAAAGAGTTGGTGGTGGTCTTGAATTAGTGGGTAGGTCGGACGGTGGTGAATCGAGAAGAGAAAGAAAATAAATTTAGGTTTTAGGATAAGACAATAATCAACAATTGGGGACACGTTTGAACTTCAATTGAAACACATGCTATAGGTTGGAATCAGCATAGGACGACGAGTTTAGTGGTGGTACGCGTGACCGGAAACGCGTCAGAAAAAATTTCCGACGATCGACTTGGTGGTGGTGGTGGTGGTGGTGGTTAATAATTTTTTGTCACGTCAGCATCCACGTAGGATACTGGTTGTGTAAGTAATTTATCATCGAAACCCTAATTCCCAATTTGATCCATGTAGGATGCTGGTTGCTACAAATTTTAAACATAAAGGACAAAATTGCTCATAGCCACGGGACCAATTTTGCCACCCCCATACATACAAGACTAATTTTGTAATTTTACCTAATAATTTTTGTATTAATAAGTAAAATATATAATGATTTTAACCTCATTATATATATATTATATTTATTACTTTAAAAATATAAAAATACATAAAAAAATTAAATAAGGAGCAAAATCAATGAGCCAAGGCAGCAATATGGGCTGTCATCCAATTAAGGGTGTAGAAGTGGGTATTGGGTATTGGGGACATGAGCCATAAAATCCAACAATAATATGTTTTTATTCTACCACGCTTTTTACCAAAAAAAAAGTTACAAAATATTCTAATTCAAATATATTTTTAGTTCTTACACACTACAAAAAAAAAAATTCATTTAAAAATACCGAAACCAAACAAAGCTTAAGGCCGACAAGCGTTCGTTTAAATCTCGAACAAGCCCGATTATAAAACCCCTTCTCGCCCAGCACACTCCTATTGTAGTGGTAAATAAAATACCAAATCTTCTCCAGCAAGAGGAAAGGCGGTTTGGTTGGTATATTCGTTGATCAGCGGATAATCGGAGTAAGGATGAAGAAGGAAGACACGGTGAAGTTGATTAGCGCCGAGGGTTTCGAATTCGTGATTGATAAGAAGGCTGCCATGGTTTCTCAGACCATCCGCAACATGCTCACTTCTCCAGGTCTACTATTTACGAAAACCTGATTGAAAATTTAGTAACGATGTAAAATCTTGGATTTTCGAGCAGAAATTGGGGCTATTTGATAGAGTTTGAAAATGTTTATTACTCAATTTTCTGACCCTTGGTGTGATGTGAGCGTTCATGTCGTTTTGGAGGAATTTTTGGGAGGGCTTCCGGGAAATGGATAATTCCAAAAATACTGAATTCCTGGAATTTGGAGCAAAATTGTGCTTTTGAGAAAGTTAAGATATTTATATGAATGGTGAAAACATTGAGAAATATTTTGCCTTAGGTGTTGCGATTGGAGGAATTTATGTAGTTTGCACAATTTTAGGTAGCTTTGCTGAAACGGAGCACGGAGAGGTGACTTTTCCGGAGATAAGCACTACTATTCTGGAGAAGATTTGTCAGTACTTTTACTGGTCCCTTCAATATGCCAGGTAAGGTTTATGCCCTTTCCCTATTATTTTCTGTTTGTTTATTTCTAAGGATATGCAAAAATTCTTGCCCACCAGCAAAGTTGAATTACTTGGTTTGGCTGACTGCTAGCATGGGCATTAGTTCTCTAATAACATTTATGCACGGGCATGGGCATTAGTTTTAGCACGGACAATGATATCATTTATTCTGCCTTTGCATTGGTTTTCTCATCTTCTTGGGCAGAGATATTGAAGAGATGTGGAGATACTATAGGAATGGATAGATGTTATTGTGAGAATTTGTTGGATCTAAACTATATACTAGGGTCGTGTTAATTACCCATACCTTCTGTCGGAGCTTGGGTAGTTGATGATATTATTCTGTTCTAAATTTATAAAGACCTTGTCTAAATTGTGAAATTTGCACGCGACCTTTCGTCAGTATTATGGGTGTATTTGCTTTTGAAGCAGTTGATAATATTTAGAAAATTTTTTTATCCATAAAGGGTAGAGGTACATGTGTTCTGTGTCTAAATCCGAAAGGGAGGTAGTTGAATTGATGTTAACTAGGAAACCAACAGAAAAGAACATTGCATCAGTTAAAAGCAAATGAGGCTTCATCACATTAGTATGTGAGAATCATTATAAGTTGGATTAGCATTTAAAGAGCTAATATCATAAAATTTTGTGCCATTTGAATCTTGTCAATATTTAGTTGCATTAGACTTGTAAATAGATGAATGCATTTATCCTTTTCACTTGATAAAAATAGAATATAAACAGGGGATGAGAAAACTGAACAAAGTCTGCATTTGGCATTTTGCAGGTGCAAAATACATACAGATTACCTTAAGATCAATTTCAAGTTTGAGAACAAAGGACATCCTTGTCGAAAAACGCACAAATTAGGGTCAAGAGTAAATTGAAAAACTCCATGAATTCTTTGGATAAGATCATCATGTTCACACCAAAACAGGCGAATAAACTTGTGGGTAGGTTTTCTGTAATTTCAAAAGGGAGGGGTATGATCTGTGGTTATGAATTCTCAAAGGGGGTAACTGTATATGTGTATGTGTATGCATATGTTTATATGGCACTAGTAGTGGATTGGAGAATAATATGATCATGTCTTTGAGAATAGAGATGTCATTCTTTTTTATATACCAAAAGTGGAGAAAACATGAAAAAGATGAAAGTTTGGTGCGGCTTGTGGGACCTAATGTCATTCTATGAGGGGAAATGTCTTGATGAACCTTTCAGCTGTACAGTATGATAACTTATTAAGCATATTGTTTCACCTGACAAGATCTAAAGAGTGATTGAGGACCTGTGGTGCAAATTATAGAATCTCATTGATTAAAGTTAATGAGTAAGAAATCTACTGTGGGGAAAAGTTAAGCTGGTTCTGGGGCCAAGCAATCAAGTGTAGGAGTTTCTTGTTGAAATGTAAATGAGTAATGGAGCAATGCAGAGAGAATTTGCGAACTGTTTTGCGTGCTGAAAAAGCGTACATTAGGGTGTCCTGTAGATGGATATGGGGGTTTATAAATGAAACAAGTCAAAACGGGTGTATTTTTGTTTCCATGGATACGTACAAGAAGGCGTGGCCTCAGTGAGAAGTTGTGCAAGAAAGTTGGTTGAGTTTTCAATTTCTGTGGGATCAAATTAAGGATTTCCTTTCATCTGTATTTTTGCATTTCAATATATACTTTTTACTAATGAAAGTCCCTACTTTGGTTAGTAACTTCTTGTTCTCTTTTTGGCTCTACTTATTAAATATTACCAACGTCCTTCTCAAAAAAGATTGGTTATCCTTGGGCTATATTTATGAAACCCTCAGGATAAACTGTGTATATTGGATCTGCTCAGTGCCATGTTCTTGAAACTGTAAGCCAATCTACTAGTTTGGCATCCAATCACTGTTTAACATCCCAACCATAATTTTAGTCTCAAAAAATGATTTCAATACTAGATCCATAAATAGCCATTTAACCCACTCTAGCAATCTCAAAGAGTCCATGCACCGAAGTTGAGGATCGGAACATTTTTGGGCAATATATAGCCTAACCATCTGGGCTTTTGACTCCAGGCAAGACACTGCCACACCCAGTTTCCTTCTATATTCCCTTAGTCTTTATATTTTTTAAATATGGATATAGAACTTGAACATGCACCCATTTCTTTTAAGATTTCTTGGATGATCTAGGGTTTTTGTAAAACGGTCATGTTTTAAAAATTCTTCAGTTTGCAATTGGACCGCACAATTTACTTTGAGTACATATAGTTTTAAAGTTATTAGCTGTTAAGGTTAATGTCTTAAGAATTCTTTCAAATTACAAATGGGCACTGTTGCAGGTGGTTGCCAGGACATATAGATATGAATTTAATTTGAAGTGGACCCATGAAAGTGTTTTTCAAACGAGTTTTGGATTTGCTTGGTGCTGAATGAGAAACAAAAGCGTATGAATTACTACTGTTTTGTTACTTGTTTAGTGCATGGAAGGACAATCCTTTATCTTCGGTCCCTCTCCTGCTACACATCTGCGAGTTACACACCACTTGCTATTATACTGTCAGTGAAGGCAGAAGTTCTGTTAATAATGAACAGATGAAGTAACAACTCGAGTTATTTGTTCATGTAAATTGTCCTGTCAAGGCTGCACTGATAAGTTTCTTTTGATATTTTGAAGTGTATCTTTTGGGGGGAAGGTCATAGGTAACACTTATCAGAGTGTTCTATTTTAATCAAGTTCATGCAGTTTTATTTAGAACCTTCTTATCTATGCACAATCGCTGGTGTGCTCTAACAGCTAGTTACAGATGCATGCACAAGAATATTCTGGCTGAGGTCTATTGGTGTATGCATATTGTTGGTGGCCTGTGGTGATCGATGAAATTGAAGGAGAAACTATGTATAATTTTGGGTAGTTGATGAAGTATCTTGAAACAAAATTGTTCAAAATTAGTCTTTGGAATTGGAAGACATGTATTACTTGGACTATAAGCATAGCTGATGCTGAAGTACCAACTCAATTTACTTGAGATTGAAGGTTATGAGATTCCTAAATTAATGGTTAGATTATTAGGTTCTGTTCTTCACACATGGAGCGGGATCATAGACTGTCTCTCATTGGATAATGTCAACTAGGTTACTCTAGAAGCAGGCTTGTGGGATTCTGAATGATTAATGAATATCTAGAACTAGAAGTATAAATTAAGCATGTTCTGAGTTGTGGAAATGAACCAAAGAAAATTCTGACTGAACTATTTGAGATGATTGGGAACATTTGACTGTATCATACACCAATTTATATGAGAGATCGTCCTATAGTGGTCTCACATACTTATTTGATCTTGGTAGAGTTTTGTATTATAGGTGCCAGCTAACAAGGAAAACTAGGGAATATGGTGTCAGCTACGTGTTTTTTTTCTGGACTATAACAAAGTCGATGGATAATATGCGTTCTATATAGTTGCACCCTAGATTTGAAAAGTTCAGTTGCATTCATGATGTTGAACTAGTGTTGAACTAGAAGGTGAAACTGATTTCAGATGCAATATTCCAAGTTCGGTTGCATTCATGATGTTGAACTAGATTTGCAGCAACACTAGTACTTCAATTGCAAAGGTAGTTTTGAGAAAAGTTCCTATTTAAGAAAATGGAATCTGGTTTTCAGAAGTCTGAGAAAGAAAATGAGGATAGCAAGTATGCACTCATTGGATATGTAACTAAACTAAATTAGGACTACAAGATTGAAATCAGTTTGGAGTTTGAAGTTCTTTCTGAGGCACCAAGTAGAGAGAAAATAAAACCGAACTATAAATTCCTCTCTCTATATTTTTGGTATAAACTAATTGTGATGACAGTTCGCATTGGCCTTTTATTCTGCAGTGGCAAGGAAACTGAGTTCCATATTGAACCTGAGCTGACTTTGGAACTTATGATGGCGGCTAATTATCTACACACCTGAAAGGTCCCCAAACAGTTTCTGCGCAACATCTCCAATTTAACATTGTAGGTACTAGGTACATCTGCTATCATATTTCTTCCTACAGTATGGTTCCATATGCATTTTGCTTGTCTAAACAAGGTGGTTAAAACCACCTTCTTTTCCTCACAAAAAGTTCCAGCTAGTCTGCTGTATATTATGTGTCAGAGTATCAGATAAGTAAAGAGAGATACACAATACGAACGTTTACGTGGTTCATCGTATGACCTACGTCCACGAGACAAATGTCCATAGAGTTTAATCATATTATTCTCTCTTAGTTTGATGATATAACCTCCACCTATTTATATAGTTGAATTACATATGTGTATAACATAAAAATAAGGATATATTTTCAAAATCAAATCATATAGATATCACAAGAATCACTAAGATTTTGTTATGATTCTCTTGTGATTTTACAGTTATTTGGAGAATCAATTCATGATTCTCAACATTATGATTAGACACAGGGAACTAAAGGAATCCTGCACTTTTTCCCATCTTCTAACTTTTTTCCTTTCTATTTAATTTCAGGTCCCCTTTTATTTTATCTCACATCATGGAAAAAGAACGAGTGGTTGCGATTAATGGAGAAGCTCAATATGCTGATCTGATGCTCCATTAGTTTTAAGTTTTCTTTCTTCATGTGTGGGATATTTAGTGTTAATATTTGGGAATGTAGTAATTGTAATATTCTAATTGTAGACTTGACAAACTTATGACAAGACTTCTAAAGAGCAAGTGATTGCATGGTTGTGTTTAAGTTCACGCTTTTATGTTTCATTAAAGACTTCCTTTTGTAATATACACACCCTTGAAAATATAAACTCTACTGGCTATTCTATGGGCTTTTTTGGTTGTAATCATGGCATTGGAGATGATATTCATTAGAAAGGTGATGTTAGAATACAAGCTGAATTCTCCATTATATCTTATTTGGCAATTAAATTTTATGCGTTAGATATATCATCTTGTAAAGGGTAAATCATGTTGATGCGCTCTGAGTTTAGGTCTGAATATATAAATATTTTCTATTTTTTTGTAAAATTTACGGGTGCAGTTCTAAGTTTGTAAGAATTCAACCACCCCTTAATCAAAATCAAAGAACTATTCATATGTTGTTGAATAGAATACAAGATTCCAATCGTTGATAATTTTGTCATCCAATTACAATCTTATTTAGTAGCAAAATTTAACAAATACGCTATGAGGTAAATCTTTTGACAAACTCTGAGCTATATCCTTTTGGGGTGTGGTTGTAATTTCACAAAGAATATGGGTGTTGGTGTAATTAGATGTAAGTTTAGACTATTGATATAATTTATTTTAATATAAAATATACGGGTGTTGCTTGGTTTAAGATTCATGTATTGTATTTGCTTAAACGGACAATCATATGTTTGTTTGTTTTTTTAAGAAAATACTGAACTAGATGGATACATTTATTTGGAGATCTGAAAAAATAAAGTTCATATCGAATATTTGTGAGTGAATTAGTGTTTTCTCGATTCGTATCGGACTTGTATATTGTATTGGTAATCATATCGAATATTTATAGGTGGTGATAGAATGAGACTTAGCTTAGGAGTGACCAATCTGTGGATTGCTTAACCATTACTTTCTCCAAATTTCTTAAACAATACTTATTTTATTTTCATTTTGATAAATAATTAGTAAAATTAGGAAGTAGTACAGATGCTCACCGATAATTGCTCAATTTTCTATAGGTAAACTCTTTTATTTTATTTTTTTTAACAAGTTATTTTGATTATATTTTATGATGTTGATGTACCTGACGAATAATAATTACACAAATGATAGTATGAACCAGCATTCTCTAGCTACTATATTTTCTATAATGTAAAAAAAATAAATACCTAACTACATATGAAGCAAGACGGCAGAATCCAATTTCAGTCATTTCATACACGTAAAGATCAAGTTAATATCACTATTTTAAATTAAGGCAAAATCCCATTTTTGGTTCTAAATATTAGGTCTTGTTCAATTTTGGTTCCATTCATTACAAAAATCTCAATTTCAAGATAATATCTTTTGATTTTATCAAATTTGATTTCACCATCAAATATTTGACGGAATACGTTAATTATTGTTAAAGAGGCATATGCTTCTTACATGATATCACTAAATGTGTATTTGGGTCAAAAGTTATACATTTTCAGCCCTAATTTTTTTTCCTCAAATTCTTTCTGCGAAATTGTTCCTGCCAAAAACTCGTCCTAAACCTTTTTTTTTTCTTTTCAAATCTCCCATCGAAGAAGCAACGAAGAAGAAATTATTACTAGAAGAATGAGTCTTCGTGACCCAAAGTTGAATAATTTTCCCTCTTCTTCATTTTGGCTACCTCTTTCATTTTGTGCAAGAAATTCACCTTCTTCCCACTTGAAAATTTTTTCTTCCAGTTTGTTCAACTTGCCAAGGAGCCTAGGTATGATCTTTGCCCTTGTACATATTGATGGATCTTTCGATTGTAGAAATCGAATGATGCTATTTTTTAAGAAACTTAAGTTGGATTTGGTTTGGAAGAGAAAAAATGGAGGAACCCTACACTACGTTTGTTTTTATTTTTAAGTTATCTACGAGATGAGTCAAAACATATTCAATATTTGTCATCATACAAAAACACCTTATCTGGGTATTTTTAACTATTTAGCATAAATATATACATACATATACACACACATATACATAAATATATATAAAAAAAGACATGATTTGACAATGAACAGTATTTTTGTCTTCCAAAACACAATATTAGACATACAATACTTATTTTAAATTATCACCAAAAATAAATCCAAACATACATACTATTTCTAACACATATTTATTTATTTTTGTTTTTCTCTCTCTATCTCCACAAAATACAACAAAACACTCAAAAAACGAATCCAAATACTATGCTAATTTCTATTTTTTCTCCTCTTTTATGTCAAGTTTGCTATATATTTTTCCCCAAATGTGCATCATGTGAGAGAACATGCCTCTTTGATGATAGTTAACGTTTTCCGTCAATTATTTAACGGTGGAACTAAAATTGAAACAAATATGAAGATATTATTTTAAACTTGAGATTTTTATAATGAATGAGATTAAAATAAATAAGGCCTAATATATGAGATCAAAAATGAGATTTTTCCACAAATTAATATAGTATAGTTATTATAAAAAAACCAAAATATCTAGCACTAAAATTGCTTTGCCTACATGTTATAATAATTCTTGACAAAAGAAAAAATATTAGTATTACCAAGGAGTGTCTTTTCATTATATTTTTAATATGTACGTGCACGCATAAGTGTTGTCTGTTTGAATTTGAAAATTTTATTTTAGGTTCAATTTATTGGGAGAATGAAGATTTAATTACAGTCCTGCAAGAAAAGAACGCGTGAGAACAACATTGAAAAGCCTTAATTATGTCCTCTTATGCTTAAGTTATCAAGGTCATAGACGAGGAGAAATGAAGTGTATGAGCATTCCGAATATCAAGAATTCTATTTTGGGGCATGAAAGACTAGTAGTATAAACACCATCAACCTGTATGATTTTACATAAATTATTTACTCAAAAATAATTGAAAAGATCACTGTTAGGTCAATAAATATTCGAGTTCAAGTCGGCTCGGAGTCGGATCAGTACGACCCAATTAACAAAAACCAGATCTTGACAATTTTTTAAGTTATTGAAAATTTTGGGGGCATTTACATAAATTTGGGTACCATCATATAACAACCATATTATATACGAGTACTCTTTTTCGGCTAGAATTTGATTGGTAGTCAATTATTATTTCAATTCATAATATAATATTAAAATGTAAAGCCTCATTTTGAGATGCCTTTAAAACAAAATTATTTAATTAAAATATGGAGAATAGACGTTTATTTTTCCAGCTGAATGGTTTTGACATACAAATATTTCTGTTAATAATAAGAACGCATTGAGTGGGCGTGCCGGAGTGGTTATCGGGCATGACTAGAAATCATGTGGGCTCTGCCCGCGCAGGTTCGAATCCTGCCGCTCACGGTCCTTTTTCAATTACCACTTAGATTCATTGTATCATCAAATTTAGTGTGTTTTTTGTGTCCATACATCTTGCGGTATGATTTATAAACCTCAAATCAACTCTTTAATTTATTAGTACTTGTTGCTTATGAGGGTCATCTAGTAGGGGTGTACATGGCAGTTGTATTATGCTAAATAAAAATGATACGTAATAATCTTCTTAATTTTATTATTATTTTTTATTATGCTAAAGCAGACTTGCTTTCTAACAAGCATATCAACAAGATCAACATTATTGCTCCCATAACTGCCTTCTGTGATCTGTCTGCTCGTGCTTTACCAATGATTATGTTCAAAGACAGAAGCAGGTGAAAGCCACATCTCTAATGCACCCAGTTCACAAGGAGAATAGGGTTATGAAAGGCTGATTCATTCATTCAGCAAGGCTATGCTACTCGCACAAGCTCAGGAGAGGCTAGAATGGTGTTGTAGGTACATGGCAAACCCTTTGTCAGGAGATGATAGAGTTGAGATAGAAAGTGGATGGGGAAACCCTCTATTGAGGAGAGGAATCCCCTTCAGCGAGGAGTTGACTCGACTCACTTTAGGACACCATTTCACTTACCAACCTACAATGGAACCAACAACCCGTTGGAACACCTCAGCAACTTTGAGAATGTTGCCCTCTTATACAGATATATTAATGGAGTTAAATGTTGCATATTGTTTCCCTACGTGGTGAAATTTGGCCAGCAGTAGTTCGACCAGCTCAATGCTCGATCCACTCATTCATGGAGTTTCTTCTTTGTTCTACACCAATTTTCAAGCAACAAGAAATATCGTAAGATGGCCCTAAGCCTCTGAAGTAGGAAGAGAATGAGTCCTTGAGGGCAAGGCCCTAGATGTGCCCCTTGCAGATAGGAGGACTGCGGGTAGCCAATTTCTTCATATTAATGGCTAAGAACCAGTCATCAACTTCGACCACTTGATGTTTCGACTGAAAAGTATGTGAACCTAGAGGAAACATAATAAATTAATAAAACAACAATGGAGCAACAAACAAAAGAAAGACATAAGTTCCGATGTTAAACTCTTAGGAGATCCGAATTCGAGTCAAAAGAGGTGGTCATGCCATTTGTGCTTAGTCACGATTATTACACACCTCTAAATGTAAGCGCAGCTCACGTGAAAGCCATTAAAGAGAAGGATCTACTGAGGTGGTCTAAGAAAGCTCACGAGGACCTAACAGTTCCAATATGAAAATGCTTAGGGTCCGTTCATCTCATCTAATGCATCAGCCCTAATGTATATATGAAATGACACCTCATCATCAAACTACGTTAGTAGAGACGCATATCCCAACTGGATAAAGATTATAGGTAATCATTCCATGATTTTAAGGTTATTATATTACTGATCTGGCAGGATCTCTTCTTGCTAGAGTGGGACGCAGATGATAAGGAAAATAGGGAGATAAACATTATTCCTACAAGGTAGCATCCCAAGAATTTCGAAGATATCTTAACCTCCTACAAGTCTATAACTACCCCATAAACCTCTCAATATTTGTCTCGATAAATAGTGACCCATATAAGTCAACCAGGTAACAAGCAACAAGTCCACACAAATTGTCTTCATTTTCTACTCACTATACACGAGTTTCAATACTCATTTTCATATTTCTAGCACTCTATACTCAAACTACACATAATTAGCTTATTAAATCTCATGTGTTTACCTTGAGTTCCTTACTTTATTTTATCCGAAACTCATTTACGACTTAAACATTGAGGTACTAACTCTTGATTAGTCCTATGATATTTTAGAATTTCAAAAAGATTTTTCAGTCATTGGTGTTACTGTACTCTAGTATGAATTAATATATATGTTTAATGTTTCAAAGAATCACGCGATTTTTTTTTGTTAAAAATTTAATTTTAATGACAGAATTGCGTTTTCAAAGGAAGCTTTTGGCTAATTGTTCAACAGGTTTGAGGTTAGGGTATTTTTATCAATTCTTTTTTCCTTTGAACAGTGGTAAAGTTTTGTATTTGGCAGCCCCTGTTTCGTTACTTTCTCGCAAAGAAGGATAATCAAGAGATGTTGGACCGATTTGTGTTAGCATGCTAGTTTTTATGAATTGGAATTTGGTGCTATAGTTAGGTACTGAGTACAATTATTCTTTTTAAGTTATTCATTAAAATAAAAGTTTGTAATAAAGTATTATAACACTTGAGATTAAGGTCCTATTTTTAGGTTCTTAAACTATTTCTAGATTCAGAATATTGATAGGCAATCATAAAAGTTTAAAAATTTACAATATTTTAGGATTTTGGAAGACGAGATATATACATAGTGTTTGGATTTGTAATTTGAGTGTTTTGTTTTGTGTCTTGGAGATAGAGATAAATAAGTATGTGTTGAAAATAGATGATATGTTTGGATTTGTGTTTTGAGGTAATTTAAAATAAGTGGTGTAAGTTTGATGTTGGGATTTGGGTGACAAAAATCACTATTCATTGTCAAATCATATCTCTTTTTATATATAAATATGTATGTATATAAATATTGTATGTCTAATGTTGTATTTTTTTGAGATAAAAATCACTGTTTATTGTCAAATCATATCTTTTTTATATATAAATATTGTATGTCTAATGTTGTATTTTTTGAAACAAAAATTACTGTTTATTGTCAAATCATGTCTTTTTTATATAATATATATATACTTATATATATATATTATATATATAAAAAGTTCAAAAATAAAAAAATACATAGATATGGTGTAACAACACAAAAATAAACATTGAGTTGTTTTATATTCTCTTGCTACTTCAAAATTCAAGATTCTGAAGCTGTATTTGCATCGAGTGGGCGTGCCGGAGTGGTTATCGGGCATGACTAGAAATCATGTGGGCTCTGCCCGCGCAGGTTCCAATCCTGCCGCTCACGGTTGGCATATGACGGACATAGGCTTTGGGTTATATAATACAGGCTTCATTTTTATTAATATACATTTTATTAAAATTCATCAATTAACTTCTTGATTTAAAAGTATTTGTTGTTCATAGTGATCATCTAATAATGTTCCCCTAATCCCGTTTTCCCAACAATTTTGTTGCATGTTTCAAGCTTAACTCTAACACACTCGATTTATCAAGAGGAGAAGGTCGTGAGGGGCTAACACCCCCACCACCTGCCAAGCTTTAGCATGACAAAATCCGTCTTATTGTACGTATCAACGTATTCTAGTTGACTGTTAGAACATATAATTGTTATGCTGAATTTGTAAATTCTGCATTTATGATGAGTTATAAAAGCTTGCAACCAACTTCAAATTTTCTTTCTGACTCCATCATCTTATCAACTAACAATAAAATAAATCAAATGGCTATCAATCTTATGACAAAATAGATTCAGTCACATCCTTATCTATTAATATGGTAAACAATCAAAGAACATCATTAGAGATGGGATTCCTAAATCCATCACTGCAGACTCTTCTTCATGTATATGTCTACTTTACACATATACATTTTGGGCTTTTTGGGCTTCTTGAGAAATTAGCTCATAACATTTCTATTTAATAATTGGGAAATTGGGGACAAAAATTCATTTTCATTTTTTATTTTTAAATTGTATGCAAGTTAATGTGATGCACATGATTTTTCATCTAAAACATGGCTACAATTTACAAAAGTGTTGTACACTGCAATATATACACTACAAACAACCCTTCTCATACTGCCAGTGGCAGACATGATGACTAAGGAGAGTGCAGACTGCCAGACAAGATTGAAAATTTAAATTGATTATTAATAAGTGGGAAAGGGAAGAGAAGAATGTGGAGGAGTAGATGGTGTGGTTGGAGTAAAAATTAATAATAAAACTATTATTATTATTATTATTATTATTATTTTTTTTTGGGATCTCATCATAAGGTTTAAAAAATTCATACTACAATGTATATCATTTATATTAATGTAAAAAGAATATACGTTTTTCATCATAAACGACCATTTGTGACTTCATTATATTATTTTTTTATTTTGTCAATAATGCCTTTAAATTGCTTTTATTTATTTTTCTTTATTCTTTCATTTTCTTTTATTTTTTGACATGTTGATGCGTTAGTTAATATATTTTGTTCTTATTTATAATATATTTTTAAAATATAAAAAATTATTAATTATATATATATATTAATATAAAAAGAAAATGTACTTTTCACTCACAAAGGACTGCTTGTGATACCACTATACCATCTTTTTATTTTGTCAATAATACCCTTAAGTTTATTTTTGTTTTCTTTCAATCACATTTTTTATTAATTTTTAACATGTGATCTATTGACTTATATATTTTATTTTTATTTAAAGTATATTTTAAAACGTAAGAAATTATTTATTATATGCACATAACAATAACGTGCTATGATGACTAATGCAAACAAAATATTACGTTTTCTCGCACAAAAACTATGAAAAAAAAACATCATAATCCAAACAAATTTTCATATGTATAACATCTTTTCACAAAATAAATATTACAAAACATCTTAATTCATATCCAAATTGTTCTTTTCGTAAGAAAATTTATCACAATTCGTATTAATCCAAATATATTTTCATTTATTAGAGAAAATCTAACACAAAAATAAAAAATTATGTTAAAAATACTGAAAATGAAAAAATAAGCAAAAATGTGTAATTAGAAGATACAGTAAAATCTCTATAAATTAATACTCTATAAATTAATAAACTCTCTAAAATAATAAAATCCTTCAGTCCCGATTTGGGCCTTTGTAAAAAATCATCAAATTCGATAAGATAATAAAATAATAATTTTTCAGAAAATTCTTTTATAAATATTAGGTCCCATTAAAACTCTAAATTAATAATTCATAAATATTACAATTATAAATATTATGATAATTTACTAAAATATGAAATCTGTAATGCTTTACGCATTTGATCATTCATGGATGATTTTGCGATGCCTTTTAGATGAGAAGACATGGTTGGGTTTTATGAATTATTTTATTATCATATTGAGATTTATGTAGTATATGTTTCATTGATCATGCATGAATATATTTAATTGGTTATAATAGTTATTTAAGTGCAACGAATTAATGTAAACATGTATATTTAAGTAATTCCAATGAATTGATACATGTGTCTATGAATATAATAGTTAATTGTTGCATGAATATAACCAATGAAACATATATGAATTTATTTATTTTCAATACATATGTACTAAATTTGCTGAATTTAAAAAGTCTCTCTTTTAATTAATAAAATATTAATTTATCGATAAATTAATATTTTTTAAATTAATAAAATTTCATGATCTCAAAATTATTAATTTATAGAGTTTTTACTGTAGAATGTTGCAAAAGAGTTTGTGTGTTAAAAGTTGTAGACATAATTGTTAATATCACATCACAGACACCAACTACTACTAATTCTTCTCTCCCAATTACTTGCTTTTTTTAGAAATACCCAAAATTTTTTGAAACCTGCAGCCCAGCAGGTGTAGGGGTCTAAATTCCCAATCCCTCTCCATCAGAGGCCGCGGGCGACTGCGCATCACAAGAGCAGAACCAAATACCCACACAGCTCTGGTTCCTTGTTTGACGCCGGCCACATCACGTGCAAACACTCTTCTTTTTCTTTTTCTCGATTATTTTATTGGATTGTTTACAATTTATACTCTAAATATCGTATTGGTAATTGGTTTGCTTGTTCTCCTCCCCCAATCTGAAATACCTCTGTGGTTTTTTTGTTCCAATAATCAGCTCTAATTATTAGGGTGAGTATTATTTAATGTTGTTTTTGTTGAGGAATTCTGTTGATTTGTTTGGAGGAAGTTTACAGTTTCTGATTAATAATTTCAGATGAGGGAAAGGAAATCGGTGAAGCTGAATCTCCAACAGCAGCAGCAGCATCAGAATGGTCACTTGTCTCCGTTTAAATTGGCGAAGCTTTTAGATCCTGATGCTTCCTGGGACAAGGTTTCAGCTCACACGTCGTTTTTTGTTTTAGTTGTTTTTATTTATGACTTAGAGCATGTAGGTCTAGTTTACTTAGTTTTAAGCTCAGTTAGTCAATTTTCACAATTAGAACAGATTATTTATTTTTTGGTGGTGGTTATTTTATTTTATTTTTATGGTAATACTGTTGCAATATAGGTGAAATATCACGGAAATATGCAAATTATATTCATGAATTTTATTAAAATGAGGATTTTTGTTGAGAGTAAGAGGTAAAGTTAGAACTGTCGCAGATATAATTGAGTGGACATGGAAAACTTAATTAACTTACTATACGGCCAAGTCTTTACAAAAGGTAGTTATTTGGGCGCGATGCATTTGTGTGGTTGAATTTCTTGTTATTTAATGTTTTTATTTGGTGGAAGTTATGCCAGCATAATGAAATAGATAGTATTTCTTGTATATGAATAAATATTAATTGTCTAAACTTTAGCAAAGGTTTTCGGCTCAATGTGGGTCCTGTTTTATAACTTACCAAATAAGGGAGACATTAATATCAAATTATGAGACCCTCTCGATTGATGTGTAGAGTACAAGATAAAATGCGCATTATAAAGATTATTTATCCATTTCATGTACGAAACATCTGAGAGTAACAGCTAAACTAATACATTTTGATGCCTTTTTCAAAAAGGATGTTGGACAATACTTTCAAGGATAAGGACTTGAATAGGTTTTTTGTGTTATATCAGGAAGGTGTTATAACAGTTTCAGTGGCTGACATTTGGGAAATTATGATGTTTTTCCTTTCTTATTGCTAATGGATTAGAGCAAAGAAGGAAATTCTTGGATTTATCGAGACATTCCTACCATTTGAATTTAGCTATACTGGATTGAAGGCAGGGAAAATTGTGTCAGTTTGAATAATTTAATGCGAGAGGACACAAGTTAAGACTTATCTGGTTTTTATCTTCTATCTTGCATGGATGTTCTATTTGAGAACCTTTAGTATAATCTAAATGACTTTAAAAAAGAGGAACTCTTAGGGTGATATTTAATCCTTTTGACCAGTCTCCACTTTTGTTGTCATAAATTTGGTATAAACAAGGATTTCTACTTGAGGTTATGTGTACAAGTTTCTAAAACTTCGTCAACTCCCCATATATAGATAGATCTACTCCAACATCCAATGGATGTCGAGAAGGTCAGAAGGTGTGCTACATTCCTGTTTAACCTAGGCAAATTTTTGAATGAAATTTTCCTGTTTACCTGAAGAGTTTATTGGGGGGTAAGTGAAGGCCCAAGTCCATTTGATCTTTCTGTAAACCTAAATATTCAAGTGCTGTTGCTGATCCACTTGTCTCTATGGCATTGTTGTTGTTGTATTGCTAGAAACCAACAAATTTTTTAGTTCTCTTAATAATATTGGTAAGTTCAACTTGGAAAATTTACAGGATTACTTAATACAAGGAAATTAAGTTTATTTTGTATCTGTTACAGGATCAGCTTGGGGACGTACTTCACTGGATTAGACAAGCATTGGCTCTTGTGTGTGGATTACTATGGGGTGCAATTCCTTTAGTTGGGGGCATCTGGTTTCTCCTGTAAGTTCCTGTGTTTTGTTTCATTTTGCTTCTATTTTCATTTTTGTGAAAAATGACAGCATATATTACAATTTGGGAGTGTCTCGCATACTTTCAACAAACTAGTTGTTTTTCTAAAGGAGTACCGGAATCTGGAACTTTGGACACTTGCAGTATTGAAAATGGGTCACATTTAGTTCAACGTCCATGCACAGATTGAGAATTTTATGTTGGTAAATTATATATAGATGTATAATTACTTTTTTTACACAGTTTTGGTACTAAGATTCTCATTTACTTACACCTAAGCTCCTGCGCCGACTGCCTTTCCACTTGCTTTATTGCCAAGACTGAGCTCAATTAGATAGGCAAAGCCATATGTCCTTATACCAACATGTTTATGTGTTCATCATCTATGTCAGCGCAGATGTATCTTATATATGTACATATAGCCATGGTTAAATTGTTCAGGTTCCATGTGTGAACAATAGATTTTTCTAGAATATAATTAATTCAGATCGTTATTTTGTCCAAGAACTGTGCAAGGTAATAGTCTAGCAGTTCCATGGCCATAATGCTAATAAATAGTCTGGTCACCATGTAAATTTCAATTAGAGTGTCATATGGAATTGTAATGTGCCACTTGCCACTTTGATGTGATGGGTAACATGGAAAAATTGGGGGCAATATTTGATAGCTGGAAACAGAGGCAACATGTGATGATGGGGCTGCCTAGTCGCTTGTTCGGATGTTCATAGTAAGCATATGACCTTCATCAAATTAGGATTTCATGGTTCGATAAATGGACTATTTAACTTTGTTAGCACTACGAGAAATTTTGCAAGAATTATTTTGCCAGTTGGTTGAAGTGAAATAGGGTATGTGTATAGAAGGCAAAGGTGATGGGTTTTGGTCTTGCTTTTGTATCATAGTGGTATCTTTATAATTTCGGAGCAGCATGATGTACAATTGTTGTTTGATCAGTGATCAATCAAGGGTAATACAGAATTCTAGACTCATGAATGCCTTTTCATGCAGCAACCAGTGATATGTTTTGATTGTAGTAACAGTTTCAACTAATTCTAAGCTCTGCACTTGTC
This sequence comes from Sesamum indicum, assembly GCF_000512975.1. Classification (NCBI taxonomy): domain Eukaryota; kingdom Viridiplantae; phylum Streptophyta; class Magnoliopsida; order Lamiales; family Pedaliaceae; genus Sesamum; species Sesamum indicum. The sequence goes on from NC_026153.1 coordinate 4,694,894, forward strand.
AACATTCATTAAATCTATGCTATGCACTCCATACTGTACTATACTATAAAGTTAAGGGGTGTAGAGTAACCACCTTAGTGTGCATTATATATGGACTAAATTAACCCTATATGAAAAAAGAAGTGAAGTGATTTTTTTCCTTTTTTTTTTTGTTTCCCTTCTCATTTTGCCTTTTTGGTTCTCTCCTTTCTATTTCATTAATACTAATTATCTCCATAAATTTCACACTTCTTTGTATAAACATATTGCATCCGATTCATGATAACTATCACATCATTTTAGTTTTAATTTTTATTTCGAGAGAAAATCAGAATACAATAACAAAAAAAGTTACATTTATTGTATCTGATTAATATTATACTAGTGGGTGTGGCACATCAAAATTTGGGTGCAATTAATTTAAAATATTAAGATATAATTATCCATATTGCAAAGATAGAGGTTGTGAGTAGTTATTTAGAGAAAAGTGGGGAAGAGAGGTTGAGAGAGAGAGAAAAATGGAGGTTGAGGGAATAAAAAATGCTGAAATAATTAAAAAAATAAAAAACGGAGACCAAAAAAGGGAGAGACACCAATTAGGCGCTCTCCTTTAATATAAAGGTATAGATGATTATATAAGTATCAAGTGAATTCTTATGCTCTTTTGTGCGTGCAACGAGTGTGCCACCAGTAGTAACTTATTGTTGCTGCAATGTTTTGTTCTGTTTGGTTCTCTTGGTTAACAGTGATGACTCTTAAACATTGCGTGGAAAGTCTCTAGGAAGCAATATTCTTTTGTGGGAGAGCTAGAAAGTTTTTGGGTAGGATCAAAAAAAGATGCTAATACAGAAAATTTTGAATGAAGCCATAGAAAATTTATGCATAGGAATTGTTTTCTCAGAATACAAAAAGAATAAAACTTTTAAGAGAAAGAGAATTATTATTTTTGACAAATATCAAATTGACAATGGCTCATAAAAATAATTTTCACTTGCAGCCATTTGTCATATTGTGGAAGTTACTCATGGTTCTGCATCCACTTAGGAGTAAAAGATATGTTAATTTTCGTTTGAAACCAAAATAGTCCAATCACTGGGAAAACAAAGCAAAAACACATTCTAAAGTACTTTGTGATACATACAATACCTCTGCCCTTTCACACATTGAAGTAGTTTCTCCCTCTTCTCCTAATTGAAGTTATGATTCAAGTCTATGGGCACCTGATGTATGTAGTATGAAGTTAATAGATTTAATGACATGTTGCTGTTTGTTTTTCACTTTGATACACAAAACTACCCTTATTCGTGGTGCTGATTTTGACTTTCAGGTTTGTGGCGTTATCCACTGGGATTATCTATGCATATTACGCTGTTGTACTAAAAATTGATGAAGAAGAGTTTGGAGGTCACGGAGCGCTCCTTCAAGAGGGGCTATTTGCTTCGATATGCCTCTTTTTGGTATGTTTTGTATTTTCCTTGCATTGCTTTCTATCGCACATATATGACGTCATGAAATTTCTTCCTAAAACCAACCACCTTTTTGCCTGTTATTCAGCTTGCATGGATTCTAGTATACAGTTTGGCGCACTTTTGAGTGGCTCTATTCTAGACCTGGACCAGCAGTTTAATCTCTCTTCAATACAAAAATGGTAATTGGGTCCTATAGTTTTGATGTTAAGCTGTGAAATTTCCTTGCCGTTTTAGCTCATCCTGAAATGCTGAAAACTTTGGTGTATTTGTGGCTCTCTCTCTCTCTCTCTCTCTCTCTCTTCAGTGTGTTTTATTGGCTTGCAAATGCAGGGATAGGCTTATCCTCCATGTCTCTATTTGATCTTTTTCTTTTCCGGATCTTGTTTCTTTTTGTTCAGCTTTTGAGGTACAATTTTTGTAGCACATTACGTAGCATCACGAATGAGACCTCTTGTTCGCCCTCAATAAAACACTAGTAATTTTCTTTCTCATTCTTTAGCAAACTAGTGACACAACTGGAACCCAGTGACTCCAGTCCTATCCACCGCTGGCATTCAAAAATTCGCCTATCATTGGTTTTGGATGGATTGAATGTGTTGCACCTGAACCATCCACAACTTTTCACTAGGCAATTATTTAGAAAAAAGAGGGTTTTGTAATGTATTATATGTAATGATGTTAATTCTTGCTAGGCCTTTGAGTCCTAATTACCGTAACGTTCTGCTTTCAAGAAATTTAATGTGATTCAATTCTGGTTTGTGCTTTTTACTTTGTGCTCCTTTGCCCCCATTCTTGCACTCATGTCTGCTTTTAGAGTTATATAAACTCTTAAAAGAAGTTACAATGACTAATGACTAGCTTATTTTTAGGCTCTTGATTAAATTTCGCAATTGGGTGTATAAAGGATAACTTGTTATAAGTTTAATAATTAATTTTTTAATTAAGATATAACATTTACAGGTTGCAAAATGTCTTTGATACAGGCCCAGACATAATGGATATTCTTAGATCCAGATCCAGATCCATACTTAAACCCATTAAAAAAAATATGGATTTGGTTTGGACTGGGTTTTTATCCATTAATACCCTTGGATTTTTGTATCCAATTTGGACCTAAAAAATATTTATCTTTTCCAATTCAATTAATTATTATTTATCAATCAATCTCCTAGAGGTGTGCAATTTTGAGTTAACCGATTAAATCAAAATTTTGGTTTGATTTGATTAGTTTTTTTTTTAGATTTTTATTATTCGGCTTGGTTTTAATTTTTTTTATGTAGGTTTAACAAACCTGTATTCGAATTTAAAATATATATAAATATAAAAAGATATAAAAGAATAAATATTAAATATCTTAACATAAGTACTTATAATAAAAAATAATAAATCTTATAGTTAATACATAATTATTAATAATTTATAACAAATAAATTAACATTATATTTTCTATATCATTTTTTATTAATTCGGCACAAAATCTGAATTGAACCGAAATAAGTTCAATTTTTATCGAACCAAACTAAATGTTTCGGTTCGGTATTAAGTCCCCCATTTTGGCATCAAAATTTTAGTTATGAACTTTCATACGTTCGATTAATCGAATTGCATACCTCTACGATCTACATATAAATGAAGAAATTCAAAAATTTAAGATAACATAATATTGTTTATCATCAAATTCTTGAATCATGTACATTTTTTAGATAATAAAGAATCATTGTATAACTATATTACCATGCCGCCTATACTTTTTAACACCTTCTTAGGCAGTATTATTTGTTTGAAGACCTGAAGTGATAAAATTAAATTTTAAAGTTTTATAATATTAAATTCGATTGTTGTTAAATATGTAGATTTGCTGTTTTCATAAGATTATTTTGTAAATGGTATGATAAATGATATAATATTTAAAAAATTCTATCTAAAAAGACTTATTTGTGGAGTCTTGAATTGGGTTTAAGGGTCTGGATAGGGTCTAGATATAGAATAATATTTTGGGTCTTCATTGGATCCGAGCCTGAGTAGGGTCTTACCCTAACTATTAACAGACATACTTGAGAAGTGTTAATATAATTTACCTTATATTAAATACCACTCTTATCCTCTGTCTAACGGCACATATGAATAACTTGGTCTAATTGGGTTGAGCAACCTATGTATTTGTATGTGTGGTACAAACTACAAAGTAGTGATCCTCTTGGGTAGAATTTCCACATGATTCTATCTACACCCGTATCAACATCACAAAAGACACAAATACCAGTAGGATACTCAGCGAACCATTAATCTTTGTTTAAATTCTTTTGTTGGTAAAAAATTCACCACCTAAACGAGACAATGTAGTCCTTAAATTGTTCTGTTGGCAAAAACCACTAATTAAATGAAAAAATTTAAGGTTTTTTTCTTTGTATGGTAAGTGGATACAAGTAGGCGTACCAAATTATAGAATTGAATTATACGACACAGGAAAGAAACAAATATATCTTTATAGATTTCACATAACAAAACGCCAGATTTCCAGCATAAATAATTCTGCTAACAAGCTCTTATTCAGCCACCAATATACAAGTGCTAGTCCTCCCAGATCAGCACAAGAGCTCTATGTATTAATCACATCAACTATTTCTCATTTACACAACCTTTATACATAGTAGTATCAATCACGGAACATAACTAAGAGTCGCGCCCACTAAGGCGACTTACATGTCCGTTTTTCCTATAGTGACACTGCTAGTTTCTATTCAGAGAAGAAGGCAAGTATCAGGCTGGGATTTGAGATGCTGTCTGGGTTGCTGCTGCGACCAGTAAGCATGGGCAGTCAAGACTCTATCGAGGAGTTCCTGAGGCACAGGCTCGCCTCGCCTTTGCTGAGGGGCTATTCTTGCCGTGTGGACCAGTGTTTTCCACTTATCCTGAAAACAGAACATTATGTAAGAAAGCCTCTCATTCAGGAACATACTGTGTATGAATATGAGCTTACAGCTCATGTTATCCAAGAGAAATAAAAGTATGTCAAATCTGTATGTTACTCTAATATGAAATACAAAACATATTAAAACCTATAAAAGAACAAACACTTGTATATATCTTGTTCTCTCTATCTTCCAGAAACAAAGAAAAACACATAAAATAAAACCAAACAAAGCAGAGTACATTTCTGCATAAAAGGCACGCTGAATCCTTCGGCAACACAACATAGACAAAGGCCATGTGGTGGTCAGCAATGTAGCTGCAGCATATGATTATTCAAGCAAATAATAATTTGAGAGTTTAAAAACATAAGCAAGTAACGTAACTGGAGTTCTAAAAGATTCCTTCTAAAAGGGGAAGTATTTATTGGAAATGATTGATTTTTTTTCCCTAAGTTCTCATTCTCCCTCCTTACCTTCAAATCCACGTAAGTTCTATGCTTTGCATTTTCAAAAGCTCTCAGCTTAACATCTCGCCATCTGCAATATAAAAGTACTCTGGTGAACAACATAAACAACTAATAGAAAAGTAAACAAACAAAACAGCGATAGAATACACATTAACCGAGGAAGCAAGCATTTTCCGTCATCTTAAGCAAACATTTAGGATGCGTATGCCATTGTGTTTCTTGGTAAGTCCATACTTCGGTTTAGGATGCGTATACTATTGTCTTTCTTTGGATAACTGAAGCATACCTTCCTGTTCCAAGCTTCTCGACAGCCTGAACTAGAGCTTCCACTTCAGCAACAGTGAAAGGTCTACGGATTCTGCGCTGAGCAGATTCTGATCGTTTCAATGTCCGCAAAGGAACCACAGCGAGTGCATCAGGTTTCGTTGCAGGTATGGGAACTAATGCTTCTGTTTCTGTAGCAGTTTTCTGTAATGACATATCAGAAGGGGAAGGAGCTGAATCATAGTCACTTTCTTTGAAGTTCTTGAAATTAATTCCAGGAAGATCAGGTGTAGTATCCCCATTTCCCTGCTGCACAGCATCGTGAGTGATACTGGGAGGAGGGTACCTGGTACCACAACAAGGTACACTGTCAGCAGAAAAAATCAAGACTGAAGTGAATACTTAAACACTGAGCCCATCAGGAGGACTTCATCAATAAGACACAAGAATAGAAAGTTAAAAATTGGCTATTAGACCAGCAACGAGAAGCCAGCATATGTGTCAAGGGTATGCATGCAAGAAACATTTATCAATGTCGATACAGAAGCAATTGCAGCCACACTACTAGACTCAGCAATTACACTTGAAAGTACACAGATTAAAGAATACCTCGCCCGCAGTTGACTGTTGTGCACAAGTTGGCGCGATCGATCTTCAGGACACAATTGTATTGGGGCCTCAGTGACTCTGGGTTCAAGAGTAAAACCCAGGGTATCCATTTTGTTGTCATGAGAAATTCCAGTCTGCAATAAGGTTTTGTTATCATCTCTAATTTTCTTACCCTGAAGAAGCACTCCAACACATATTCCACCACCAAGTACTGCATTCACTGCTTTCATAACTGTTCTCTGCAAAACATTAAAGCAAACGATAGTTGTGATATGCATCAAGAGAACTTAAACTGAGTTGACTCAGAAGTTCGAGACAATAAGATAGGTTATGCAGAAAGGTGGTCTGGAAATCAATTCAATTTTATTTCATCAAATCTGACAATGGTAAGCAAATCATAACCCCCAATCTTAAATAGAGCAGTATGTGTAAGAATAAAGAGATGATCAATTATACAAACTTCTGAAACTGAAGAAACTCATTTTAAGAACAATGGTCCTATGTCTTGAACTAATTCTACCTCCCCAGATGGTATCAATGTGTAAAACAGGCTATTTTGCACAGGTAGCATGACCTGCCTTTTTCATAGATATGCATTTTCTCATTTACAACATCAATATTTTCTTTTTCATCGCTACAACATTTAGCTTTGTCAGCTGATATCTAGAACAGGCAGAATTGTTGTTGAAATACCTTCAGACAACCAACAGTTGCAGTTTCTGGAATCTCAATGAATAACTCCGGGACCCTAAAAGACTTGATCTTAAGCTTCACTGAAGGTTTAAAACAACTCATGAGAATCTCTTCGAATGTCATGTATTGACCAACCAATGAAAAAAATGAATTACCCATGAACCACTCCCATACCGTGGGGATTCCCAGAGGGAAAAGATGCATGTTCACCTGTTATAGAAGTTGAAATTGTGATCACTACATTTAATTTCAAATCAATTGTATCCAAGAAAATTCCGCAACTTGCCTGATGTGTTTGTGAGATAGTGCATGGATCGAAAAAGAGAGAGAGAGAGAGAGAGAGTTATCTGAGATTAAAATTTACCTCTTGGAGGTGTTGGAGGAGAATCCCGTTCACCTTCATTAGTGCCATTTTCAACCACACATATTCCATTGCTGTCAATGCCTTCATCACAATTCGACCCTGAGCCACAGTCATAAAATTTCCTCTTTTTGAAAGGATAATCCCTCATAGACCTTTCGCACTTGAAATTGTTCTTCCTGTTGAGGTAATTGCATCTTTCTATATCTGAATGCATGATAATACCATACATAACACACTTATAAATCATGTGACCGTATCAAACCACTGACGACCATGTAAACTAAACAATTTTATCTCAACTCACCAGCGTTATAATGTTCATCGTCCTTCAAATCCAGAGTGACTTTAAAACGCTTTGATGGTAGCGTCTTCTTGGTCCCGTGATCTCCAACACGTGATGGTCTACAGGCCTTATTTCCAGTGCTAGGGTCATTTAACGCAGAGTAATTTTCGTCATCATCTCTAGTAGCTAACTTTTTATAATCCCGGATAACAGGGAGAGCACCAGAAGGAGTGTGTTTACTGCAAAACGGAAACTTTACACTATCAATTGAACTAATAAATGCTGAAGGCTTTCTGTCCCAAGCCTCTGGACGCCCTGAACTGTGCATATCATTCCTATTTCTTTTTGTCAAATTCTTATTATTTGCTGAGGCATTATTTATCTGTTTCCTACTTTCATCTTCTGATTCACTCTTAGCAGATAGTCCGCAATCAGAAGACACAACATCTACAGAAGGACTAGAAATTCCAAGTCGAAGCTTGCAATCATCATCAACCAATTGTTCTGCAGAACCAACCTTCTCTGAGCAATCCGAAGTCGTTATTCCAGATGTAGGTCTTGATATTGCATCATTTTGAGCACATGTAAGCTCATTCGAACAAATCTTTAAATTAGGAGCTTCTGAGACAAGCTCAGTAAATAGAAAATTCCTTTCATAGCAATCTCGATCAAAAGATTTTTCTTCAAAAGGTTCAGCTTCGTTCTTTTCTTCTTTCTCAACTGAACTTACAACAATTGCTTGTTGTTCCCTTCCAGAAGATGTATCCACAGATGGAGGAGACCGTCCTGTGTCCAACAGTATCTTGTCGGCTACAGTTGCCAATAAGTCAAATGCACACAATTGGCGGTTGCCAGCCTTACTCTTAAATAAGCACCTCCTCTAAAACAAACAATGAAATAAATGAGTAGAGTAAGTTTTTAAAGCGACAGGCTGGAAAATACTAGAAACTGTATCCCAGGAGAGTCTTTTATTACCCTGACTGATCTCGCAGCTCGTGGCGTAGGAGGCACCTGATAGCCATTAAATCCATATTCCAACCTCTTCTCCAACACCATAACTTAGGAAACACATCAAGGAAATTCATAAAGGAGAACACACCGACGCTGTTAATCTTGCTTAACCATAAAGACCTCCAAGGAAATCAGCGACACACCTAGTACACGCCTAGGACACAAGCAAAGCACAATAGCCTGCCAAGCCTAGTCACATTAGGACCATCAGAGTTCAGAAGAATAAAGCAGATACTAATTTACAGAGGTCAGGTTACAAAAGATTAACCACAAAACTTAGATATTGTAACAAAGGACTCGACTAAGCAATTAACACAGCCCAAATCTCAGTATTTAATCCTCAAAATAGACACAACCCTGAGAAGATACAGAATTTGTGCCACAAACCTACTTTGCTACATAGAGAAGTAAAGAAACAGTGATTAACTTTCTAGACACAATAAATCATTTCTCTTCTCCTCTATGGGAAAACTATGACATATAAGTAAATTGAAGAGGGGATACAAAGAGTAGGGAAAACAAAACCCTCAGCAAAACTGTAATGAAAGGATTTCAAGTAGAAATTGTAACAACACACACCATAAGATCTGCTTCACTGAATTTTGGAAATATTTATGAAATAACTTGCTGGCAAATGATACATAATCAGAGAAAAACAGAATAACCATAGCATCTTGAAAAACTCATACCAGAGCACAAACATTAATAACTTTTCAATAATAGATCTAAACACCTTGGACCCGAAATTCATTCCCTGAAAACCAAAAGAAAAGATACTTTGCATAGCAGAAATCATAATCAAAGACCAAATACCAAATTCATAATGGTAACAACGACAATCGTCCGACTCGGAGGAAAATGGCAGCATCTAATTAAGAACAAACAACAAGATATGCAGAACCAAAGCCTTTCTGGACGTCTGAAAAACTGAAAGAAAGAGGAATCAAGGCCTTTCAAATTCAAACACATTCCTCCTTACAAAGAAAAGAAAGAAAACAAACTCGCAAAGATTCAGATTAAGTACTCAGTTCCCTGTATTATTCTTCAAAAAAAGCAAAATCCTCATCCAAAACATCCAACTTTGCACAAGTACATAGAATAAAGAGTCCCAGAATCAGATCATCTCACCTTCTAAGAACCAATTCTCTTGCATGCAACCATAAACCACCAAATTCCACATCTTTCCTTGAGAAATCAAAATCCATAAACCTACACTACAAACAACAGCAAGATCATCAGAATTTTCATCGTGAAAGTAGGAACCCAAAAGCAGAATCTGAATTTCCCATCTCCATCAACCAGATCATTAAACACAGTTAAAATCACATGACACAGAAAATCCCTCGAGATTCATCATTGTCGATAAAGAAAGCCCAGAAACCCTGAGAAAACCATCCTCCTCTCTAATTCCAACGCTTAAACCCCAACTCTTATAACCATTGACCCCTGTCACCGGACATATCGGTAGTTGCCCAATTCCCCCACTGGCTACAGCAGGTTACCGGAAAGAACTGCCTTAAGACTTGTTCTTTCCTAGGCCACACCTCATCTGGGATTCTGCCACATGGCGGAGAGACGGCCATCCTGTGGTCGTGCCTCCTTTACGCCCTCGACAAAAACGTTGCGTCACCAAGCGAGGGAATTTCTTTTAAAATTCCCTCACATTTTTTTCCTTTTTTTTTCCCTTTAAAATAAGAAAATAATAATAATAATTTTTTTAGGGGTTAATGTTCCTCTGTTTTAGGGTATGAGTAGTTAATGCCAAGGAAAGGCGAGCTGTAAGGAGCTTCTTACAAACTGATTTTTGCCTTATAATTACAAACTTTTCTGTTTTTAGAAAAGCATTCTTTTAGATAAAAGCGTAAGGTTCTAATGAAATTAAAGCGGACAATACCTTGCGTAATGGAACATCAATCATACCATACGCCGCATCATTTTGCTTTGTCTATATGAATTAGGTTGTGTGCCGATCTCAAGCCCTTGTCTGGGGGCTGATGATCAGGGCAGTGGGCATGTGTCCCACATCAGTTGTATTCGAGTAGATTAAATAGCTCATAAGATCCAAAGCCTCCTATAATCAAACTATAAGGCTCATATAAAACTTGATTAGATAATACCTTGAGCAATAAAGCATCAATTTACGTCGTGTGCTGAATCAAGTAACAAAATATTAAATTATGATTTAAAATTATAACTCGTGTATATATTAAATGATAATAATTTAAATTTATTATAATAAAATTATTAGTGAAAATAACTATGTCTGAAATTACTAATTATAAACAATCAGCGACACATATATAATTAATGACAATATAAATTAGCGATAATGGCACACTCGATATGTATACTTAATTTATTACATAAAAATATGGTCTAAAAGTTAGAATCATAAAGTTGGAGAGGAAAGAAAAAATTATCAGTTAATAGATTAAAATGCAATATTCTAACCGTATCATGTTTAATATATAACACAGATAGATAAAATAATAATTATATCTATTATTATTACTACATTATCACTATACACATATCATCAATTATTTATAATGACAATTTTATCATTAGTTATTCTTAGTGACATCTTTTATAAATATATATATATATATATATATATATTATTACTATCAAAACTATGAAAATTATTATATTGATAAAATAAAAACTTTTGTCACTTAAAATGTACATAATTAGTGATAATTTTAATATACCACTTAAAGTTTTGTTGTTATTATTATTATTATTATTATTATTTGAGTAGTGTCAATAATTCTCTACCAATTTAAAAGGAACACTACTGGTTGAGAGTTAATATTAAAGTAGTTGTAGTAGTAGCACACTTGATATTCTATTAAAATATGATAAATATTCACCATGTTGTAATGGGGAGAAAGCCCATGGACATCTTTCTGTGTCGTTATTTGCTAGCAAATTGGTGTAAGAAAATGAAGCGAAATTCTCCGAACGATCAGATTGATCCCACAAACAATTGGCTGACTCGATCAATCATGTGAAGATGGTCACAAACAAGTGATACTTGACTTCATCGATGTAATGATGGAGAAACGCATTGTTCCCGAAACAGTACATCGAACTTGAACATTTTTTACTCGCACCAACACTCAATGGCACCTAATTTTGGGTTGTTGAGACGGAAATTGATCCTCATACATAACAAAATAAGTTTGTAATTAGGTAAACTAGAAGTCCCTCCTCATCAAACTTAGGAAGGCGTGGGCCAGTTAACTACCGCTCCTAACTAATGACACAGAAATTAGGTCAAAAGAACCTGGTTTCGTTTGGAATAAGCCCAACAGTGCAAGGGTCTATGTCTGATGAAGCAAGCTTTCGGACAAGCACACACCCATCCCTTCCATTTCAGGACTCTGTCTAATTAAATATGTTGAACTGAAATGAGGACACATACTTGCCCTCCTCTCACTAATAATCATTTAGTTTCTTGTTAAAAAGTCCCCAAATCATCGTAATTCCTCTATACTTAGTTCTTTTGCAAGAGGAGTGCTGATCTCGTTCTCTAACACGACAACTCAGCTGCCAATACATCATCCTTAAATATTATATAAATGGAACACAAACACTTATATGTTTGTTTGATTACGTGCAGATAAGCCCATCAAGTTTAATTTAGTTAGAGAAATTAAAACTCCATAATTAAAAAGTTATGAATTTAAATCTCATCAATATATAGGTATGGATCTATTTTAATAATATTTTTTAATTAATTCTAATAGTAGTTATTGATTAACTATCATTAAAAGTGCTGGACTAACCAAAAAATATTATATAACTGTAATCGATTCTTTAAATAAAATAATAATTACGTAGAGGATCCAACTAGTATATAAAACTCCAGTATATAATAAAAAATTCTCCTTCAATGACAACATTACAAGCATTATTTTTTTAAATATATTCATGCCATATATAATTTTTTTTTATAAAATAAATATTATTTTTATACATATATATATAATGAAATAAAAGATATAATAAAATTCGAATTAAAAAATTTGATGACTGCATCAGACAAATTAGTCCAGAATGTGTATATGGCACTACAGTGGCTTTATGACCAGCCTAAAAATAAATGGAATAAGACAGAATAAAGCCCCTAGCATGTGACATCATGAACAAAAACAAAATTTGATGCCATCTATTTTAAATATTACAAACTCAAAATTTTGTCACTTGGACTAAATTATTCCTTATTTTATTTGAATAGTACATTTTAAAAAGTTTTTTTTATTAAGATTTTTAAATATTAAACGATGAATATTAATTATGTTATGATATAAAAACTACATGCCCACAAATAAAAAGACTAAAACATCCTTCAACAATTTTTTGGTAACCTTACACTATAAGAAGCCTCGCTATTTGCTCAAGGAACCAGTAGTGTTGTCATTTATTGTCGCCGCACCATTTATTTTTTATTTAATATGTACGATGTTCAACGTTATACTGATATGATTGGTTCAACTGGATAAACACTATCAGTACTCCAATTTTATTTTTGTTTTAAACACTCACTCACACAAAATTACATGCATACACTTAAAATTCGAACATGAAATTTTTCATAGAGAAGTCTTGTGTCTGAACTATTGGGTTGTTCATTCACAGAAACCAGTACCTCAGCCCTGGCTTTTTACACTCATGCACTCAATATACATCCACATCTAATGTTCCAAAAGGAGACCTTCCATAGAGAAGTCTTGTACTCGAACTATTGGGTTGTTCCCTCTAAAATCCAGTACCCTAGTTCTGGCTTTTTACACTCATGCACTCAACATACATTCACATCTAATGCTCTAATTGGAGACCTCCTATAGAGAAGTCTTGTGTCCGAACTATTAGGTTGTCCCCTCTAAAAACCAGTACCCCAGCCTAGCTTTTTACACTCATGAACTCAACATACATCCACATCTAATGTTCTAATCGGAGGCCTTCCATAGAGAAATCTTATGCCCAAACCATTAGGTTGACCCCCTTAGGACTAATACCCCAACCCTAATGTTTTAAGTACGTTCACTTAATTGCATCAATGCAACTTATCACTATCAAATTGTCCGATTTATATATCAAAAAACTAAAATTGAGATCTACTTAATACTTATTTTATTTAACACGTGCTTCTAAATTACCAAAAGAAAGTAATTAAGAAAAAAACAATTATTACCAAGAAGACTCATGCCCCACCTCATATCATATTACATCTAGATAACACAAATAGTGAAATGTACACATAAAGGGAGAAATGATTTTCAGAATAGATGTACATGAAAATTTTCGTAATGAATTTGAACAAGAAATTGGTAAAAGAATTAGGGAAGGTGGGAAGGCAGCAATTGGTCAACGACGTTGGTGACAGCGCAAACAACCCTCAATCGTGACCATTTGTAGCAACGTTAGGAGAGAAAATGTTTCAAACCAACTCAACTGAACTACTCCAATCCCAACTATTTAATACCAACAAACAAGAAATTCAGTTTTCCAACAATTGGCAGTTGAGTTAGCCTTTGGTTGCCCCAGACAAATGTACGGTACAACCACTAAAACACAATCCCAATTTTTTTGTGTTAATTTTCTATCACGCTTTCGTATCATATTGATATCACACTCGTATATGTATTGTATGCGACTGCAGTTTTATTCTGTAATTTAATTTGATTACACTTTTTAATTTGAAAAACAAAATGCATGTCGATCACCAATTAATTTAAGATAATACCAATATATGATACGAAAGTGTGATAAAAGATCTAAATAAAAATTTGAACCCTATACTAAAGACAATGCTTTTGAACACGACGTGACCCCCTCAATTCTTTCTCTAATTTGTTACTTCCCCCCACCCCCAATCATTATTATTAAACCCCCTGTACAATGGATTACCCATAATTTGGAATCAACCGCAACTCCAGAAATCCTTCTGCCCGCTCCATATTCTGCTCCTCATAACTTTGCCGAAACGCGAAAGAGTTGAGAGCTATGGCTTTTGACTGTAACGAGAGGAAAACTCTGCTTTTCTCTGATTTGTTCAAACCTCATCGAAATACTATCATGTCGAAATTGGAAGGCTCAAGCTCGAGCTCGAGCTCGAATCTGTCTTCGTCTTGTGATTCGTCATCCTCGGGTTTCAGCACGCCGTTGTATTCGGATTTGGGGTCATCCGAAGGCGACGACGACGGAGACTTCATCGCCGAGTTGACTCGTCAGATGGCTGAGTGCATGCTGCAAGAAGAAGAAGAAAACGCAGATGTAAACCACGTTTTTGAGGTAAGCTTATATTGGAAGAACAGTGATTGGAGCTCTTCTTACTCCTTGCAGTGTCCATGGCTAATCCTTTGTTGGTGATATTAAAGGGAAGTCGGCCTGCGAAAAGTAAGAAAGAGAGGAGTGATGTGGATTCTGGCGGCGTTCAATATTCCAGCCCAGTCTGCGTTAACAATGGAAGGCCGCCGATTCAAGTAAGCCAAAATTTCTGCTTATATATTTATTTTGTAATACTTGTATAATAATTATATGATAAGGATATTACAACTATGTATAATTAATTTAGATCTGATCGGACTCTATTTGAGTTAGAAATCTCCATTACAAAGACAGAACTGTTGTCTCAGTCCACCACAGATAAATGCTAATCAATACATTATTTTGGTTGTAGGTGTATGAGTTGAAAAATCAACCAGAAGTAGTATGCAAAGAGAGACGACGAGCCAAAGGGACCGAGTCGACTCAGCAGAAACAGCTTCCGAAAACAGAGCAACAGCACTATATGCAATACAGAGGGAGAGAATGGGGAATTAGCCATGGGCACTCCGGGTCAGGTATGCAGGCCGTTTTTCTTGGTGGATCCGGATCGAGAACTGGGTCTCCTGGCACCGGAGTCTTTTTGCCTCGTGGAGCTAGAGATCCGACTCACCTCAAAAAGAAATCGGGTAAGCAGTAACGTAATCTTTAATTCTTTTCAACTCAATATCTTTTAGGCTTAGGAATGGAATCAAATGAAGATGGAATGAATTTAGAAATAAAATAAGAAAAAAAATAAATAATATTTTTATAATTAGTATACATAACAAATTTAGAAGATAATAAAATTTTTATTTTTTTAGTTGATCCATTCACATAATTAATAATTAAAAAATAATAATTAGTAGTGGAAAAAAATTATTTTTATGATAAATTTTCCTTTAGTAATTTTTTTGAAATAAATTACTTATTTAAATTTTATTGAATATGCTCAATTCAATGTATAAAAGTCGTATTTTCAAATTGCTTATAAAATGTTATAAACAATTTATGAAATATCTCATATGTTAATGACAAGATATACATATGTGTGTGTGTGAAAAAAATTATTTATTTACATAAAAAAAATTATTGACTCAATAGTTTTGTACAAAAAAATAATAATAATTTGAATAACCAAATGGAGTAATTTATTTAATCATAATACACCCACCATATTATTAAAAAAATATTTTGAATTAATAAAATAATTAAATATAAAACTAATATTTACTTTTTGATTACCATGCCTACCCAATTAATTCTCAGTAGCAGATACAGAAACTACTTAATTTTAATTAATTATAAAACTAAATATTATATTAATACAAGAAAAAAAAATTCAATCCCATCATATTGAGAATAATTAATACCATGTCGGAAGATGGAATGACTAATCTCTTATACAAACAAATAAAATTTTTTATGGGAATAAGTATTTCTAGACCTAAATTATTTTTTCAAACACTAAAACTTTAACTCCAAAATTTATTTAAATTTTTGCTTTTGTTTTCAAACACTCTGTACTTCACTAGTTTTATAAATTTTTTTGTAATTATTTCAGATACATGAATAAAATTTAAGGTAAATTACAATGAAATTAAATTTGTCATAATTGTAAATAAATCCTCGTTGTTTGAAAAATTTACAAATAGCTTTATAAAATTAACGGCCGTTTAACTAATACCCTTTTCATAAAAGTCTGTATAAGAAAATATTTGCAATTTTCATACAATGAGAAATTATTTATAATAATAATAAATCTAAGACAAGCACATTGTAACAACCTTAAAAAGATGTAATTGTTAAACCACTTTAATTGGTGTTTATTTGTAGTTCTATGAATGGGAAGTAGAGAATCTTTGTATATGAAAAAGGGTGTAGATTCCTTGATATTTGGTTGTGAAGAGATGGTGAGAGATGACTTGTCTGAGTTTGCATCTTCTTCGTCTAGTTGGACTTGTACGATATAATATGATTTATCATCAACAGCTTGATGTAGTAATGTAATTAATGTAGGAAAGTGGATGAAGCAATAAGCTTAGATTGGAATCCTGTTGGGTGGAATCCCACCTCGAATATGCATCACCCAATTACCTTGATTTGGA
>NC_026153.1:4711374-4748495 GCF_000512975.1 Sesamum indicum
TACTGCGTCCCCTATCACTTTTCTCTTATGAGAGACGGAGAAAGAGACACACACACACACACTCCTAGTTGGTTAGTCATGATTTGAATCTTAGGTTTTGATGATTTAAAGGAAAAAGAAAAGTGGAAGAGTATAAAAAGACCTAGTTGGATATATATATATATATATATTGATTTAAAATTTAAATTATTAGGTAAAAAAGTATTTAATATATTAATACATTTCTTTACGTAAAATTTTGGACGTAAAATATTTCATTAATAAATAAGCGGCAATGAAGTTCCAAATTCCAGCCCAAAATTTTTTATTTGGCATGATTTAATACATGTTAAACAATCACTTTATTTAAAATTTTAAGTTGTCAAAGAAAAAATTATTATATAATATTTAATATCTTAACATGTTCCCTCATGTACAAATTCTACAGTTTGAACGTTCTTTCGATCAATTCAACTGTTAAACAAAAATTATTTAATATTTCAAGAAAACAGTGTGTATATATAGACTTAAACATAATATATATTATCATCTGATTAAATTTATTCATAATATAATAACCATATATATATATATATATATATATCATCATCATCATCATTATTACCATGTTGACTAATTTTACATGCATTAATAATTAATATTTTGGATGTTGATGATGATCAGGTTGCTCAATGGTTCTGATGCCCACAAGAGTTTTGCAAGTTTTGGAACTACATTTCAATCGAGTGCAAGATTCCTCCGGCGCCCCACCCTCATCAACTGGTACTGGTAGGTTTTCCAATCACTACTCCAAAAGCACCTTATCCTTTCCCTTTCGCATAAACTGTAGTTCCTTCCCTCCTGCCTTAGATATTAGGTTTGATCCAACCCCACTAATAATAATACTTGTTACGTGATTCTTCACTTTTTTTTATATTATATAATAATTATATATTAAGTGTAATGTTCTGATTATATTATTATTATTAAATCTAATATAATTTAAACTAAACATTTTGTTAATCTAAATAAATATTGGGGTAAAAAATATATTGGCGTCTGAGTTTTGGCATCTATGTGCAGTACTTGCCATATTTTTAAATAAAAATTCTATATACGTGATGTATTAAAATATAAGACAAGTTTCAGTAAACTTTAAAATGAAACATTTAATCGCACAAATAAACGGGGCAGCTAATTAATTAATAGCTGAAAATGGAAACAATAAAATTAAGTTGCAATGACAGTGTTTGGATTCATGTTTTCGTATTTTTCGAAACAAGATAAAACACACTTAATATTTATTTTTACATTTTTACACCTTACTTGTGTATTTTTTTATTTTTCAACTTTCTTTATATATTTATATATATACATAATATAAAACAGACATAATTTGACAATAAATAATAATTTGTCTCTAAAAAATACAACATTAAGCATAAAATATTTATATATATACATATTTATATATAAAAATATATGATTTGATAATGAATAGTAATTTTTGTCTCTCAAATCCCAACATCAAACCTACACCCACTTATTTTAAAATATTTTAAATTACTCCAAAATACAAATCCAAATATATCATCTATTTTCTACACACACTTACTTATCTTTATTTTTTTCTCTTTATTTTCAAAACACAAAATAAAATATTTAAAACACAAATCCAAAACACAGGGTATGAGTTTCTGTCTCATCCACTTGAAAAAAGTCTCGATGCTGACATTTTAATAGTTATCAATATTGAAAAATACAGAACATAATTCAATTTTGTCGTGAATTGCAGCAGATGAATCCACAAGAAAGGATGTGCTACCAAATGGAGATTCAGATCTCCCTGCAAATAGCGACGAGATGCGACTGCCGCAAGAATGGACGTACTAGCTACTAGCTAGCGCGCGCATGCCCTACCGTCTACCGCTACCGCTGCGTACTAATAATGTGTCGTTTGTCTAATCTGTACATCTTTCGGCAGCTACACATGGAAGCATTTATGTAGAGCCAGATGGGACACAAGAAGGCAATTAAGATAATAATATGTCCCAATCACCAAAAAGGTAAGAGAATATTAACTCAAATCGAGTTTAATCGAATCTGAATTAACTATATGGCAAGTACAATACATTTGTTGTATGATTTGTGTACACTTTATGAAAAACAACCAATCACATGACAAGTGTATTACACTTGCTTTATAATTGATTTGATTCGATCAAATTTAATTTGAGTAAAAATTTCAAAAAATATATATATAATAAATAGGGTTGTAACGAATGATTCCATGGCTCCCATTTTCTCTTTGTAAATTGATTATATGAAAATGGGGCCAAGAAAGCCCTTGATGATGATGATGATGATGATGATGAATAAAGGGTATAAGTGGTGCAAGTTGCATGGTTCATATTTATATATAAATTTCAAGGGTTTGTTTTCTTTTGGGATGAATCGTAGTTTAAATCAGTGTTGTTATTGGAGGAATATTGTCTTGTTCAGGCATTAAAATATTGGAGATTCAATTATGGTCGGTGAAGAGAGGGAATGTGAGTAAAGGGTTTAATGCCAACAACCCCTTTGTAGTTTAGTAAAAATGGAAAATAATTATTCCCTTTTGACATAAATGTAATTTTAAGATTTCTTAATTTGTGTTAAATAGAAGTCTGTTAACACAAAAGTCTGCACATTCTTTACTTTTGTCATCTAATATTACCGATGTTAACTTTTTGGGTATAATGAACGGTTGTGCCCTTAGTTGTCAATTATTTTTTTTTAATGTTTATTTATTAGATATTGAGGACCATTGAATGTTATAAATTATAATGTATTAATACTTTGAAAAATTATTCAATACAGTGTTGGATAAGGATACGTTTTGGACATGTGTTGAACACGATATCGGTGTCTCCAAAAATTAAAAAAAAAAAGGACAAGGTGTTGGACACGCTTATTGAAGTGTCCGATATATTTCGGACACGTTTTAATTTTTTTTATAATTTTTAAAAAAATTTGGGCTATCTTTAATAAAAAATGAATTTTAGACTTAATAAAAAAAAGAATTAATTCACTCCTCTTAAATTAAAAATATTATGTTGAAATTATAAAAAATTCGAGAGAGATTCACGATAATTTAACTAATTTAAATTATTAAAAAAGTTTTATTGCCTTATTTATTTTAAAATAAACTTATTCTGTATATTCTTTAAGCCACATTCAATTAAAGTAGATGTAAGATATGCTTATTTTAATATTTTTCATATTACATATTCTAATTTTATGAAAAACTGAGAATATATATAATAAAAATATATTATATATAACCGTATCATATCCTAATCATTTTTATAATTTTTGTATCGCCGTGTTCGTATCGTATTGTGTTGGTGTGGTGGTGTCCGTATATATACATGCATCATATACTATAAGCTGTTAACAATGATTGTAGGTTTGGAACCCATTCCAAATATGAGATTCATGCTTACTATGGTATACCCAAGAAACAACGTTAAACAGTCATGTTAAATTCAAGAATGAAGACACATGGACTCATGTCCACCATACCAACTTTTCATAGTTTTTTTTCCGTTTGTTTTCATTCCTATATTATATCTTTATTTGTGTTTTTTCTATCACTTTCTTATAAATATAATATTTACTCATTCTTCCGCATATACTAATTAAAAATATATAAATAAAATTAAATAATTATGCTCGCATGTAGAATGTGCCGTGAATTATCAGTAACTAAGAAAAGACGAGAAGCACGTGCCTCATTTCAATTGCAAAAACCGCAAAATTATAATTATAATACAATGTCCATTCACATTCATCCAAGCACACGATGTTCATTCCATCCATTTATAATATGGAAAGCATTTTGCAATTTGGGATCAATTTAGGCTTCCTTTATTTTGATGTATAAGTCTTTATAAGAAAATTAGTATAGGTTAATACAGCGTTTATTTTGTTGTATGGAGGTCTGATATAAAACTAAAGTTTTTACTAATTACTGTTATACCTGAATAATTAATATCACATTGAGATATGATAAAAATTTAGTCCGAGAAGGACACCAAGATGTGAATTAACCATTATACCCTTGAAATTTTGATTAAATAGTAATAATAAATAATTTTATCATTTATTTAATACGATCGTCGAAATAAACGACGGCATTAACGAATAGAAAGTAATCTTAAAATAATTGTTGTTTGGAATGTTGGTATCAAATAGATCAAAAAATGAGTATTCATTCAATAATGGTGGTGAATACCTATTAGACTGTCAAAATGGTCGCTAGGTGTATGTAGGCAATAGTCTGTCGGTGGCCTGCGCTGCAGCCTTCTGGGCAGGGCCTTGTTGGCTGTCTCCTCACCTTTTTTGAAATATCTACTTTAGGGTTACCTTAAAAATGACCAATGAATTTTCCAATTGCCTCTTCAATTAATTTTCACACATTTTTCAAGTAATTAAAAACTTAATTTTTTTAAAAAAAAATCATTTTCTCAAAAAATGTAATTGCTTCATAAAATTTATGACATGCTCATTCAAAAACAACAACTAATTTTAAAAAAATAGATAAAAAATAAATTGTTTATTTCATGATTTAATATTTGTTTCTAAAATCATTTTTTTCTTTTTGGTTTTTAATTTATTATTTCCTCTGGAATAGACAGGTCGTTTAGCTCTCTTACTTATAGATAGGCTTGTAGTCGGGTGTTCTGGCTAGTTTAGATGCTAGCTCCGATAGCTCACAACTCCTGACTACAAGTTTGAGCTCTTTATTATATAGGATGTGCAGTGCCCTTATTTCATTTCTTCATAAACTCATAATTGGTCGGGAAAGCTTCTTTTTTCTTTTCTGTTCTTTTTTTTTTTTTGGAGAATAATCACAATTTTTTAATCTTTAAAATATGTGTTGAAGAAATTTCAGTTTCGTGTAATGAAATAATGTTTTGAAATATAACAATCGGATTTAGAAATCAAAAGCAAATAATATATCATAGTTAGAAACGTTATTTACGACAAGAAAATCGAATAGGAATCGTAAATTGAATCAAATCGCACAATTCACTGCTTGACTTGAAGAAAATATACGTTTTGTATCAATAATGCACCAAGTACAACCGTAATTTCTCTCAAAATAAGACGGTTGCAGTTATTTTGATTTTATCACTATACCGAAGAATACCTTAATTAAACACTCAACAAAGCTCAAATCTTTAAAATATTGAGAGAGAGGCCGAGAGAGGAGTTTGAAGTTGTTTTTTCTGTTTGCAAATGAGAAATGGCGTGACTTTAACCTCACCACTTTAATGCAGCAAATTAAAAGACATTGAATTTCCAATAAACAAATCTGCTGCTGTTATATTTGCTTTGAAAATTCATAATTCTAATCAATGTGCTTCTCGTTACAACAACATCAACATTCAGAATTTTCAAGAAACAGTACGCCTTATAGTTGTTGCACACTGGTGCGCAGTTCTGCACTCCTACCAACCATAATTTAATCATACATAATTGTTATGGATATAAATAAATAGTTATAGTAAATAATTATTGATCAAAGTTATGTCGTTGTAATTTTTGTTAGTGCGACTAAAATATTTTATTATAACTAAAATTTATAAAAAAAATAATGTTCATTATGGATAATATAAATTTTTATATTTCTTTTAAATCATAATAAGTTAATAGATAGTAATAACTTTTCTTCTAATAACAAGAAGTAGAAGCCTGCGTGTTGGGATTGCACGTGTCCCTGGCGCCTGTGCACGCAAGCGCACTTGCTTGTTGGCGCGTGCACGTGCCCATCACCTGCTCAAGAGCCCTTCCTGTGCGAGCGCCACTAGGCTGCCTAGGCACACTTGCTGCACCCTAATTTTCGATTTAATTTTATTCTAGATTTCTAAAAATATAATTATATTTGTTTTCATTTTCAAGTTATTTTTTAAATAAGTTAAAACATATTCAATGTTTGTTATCATACAAAAATACCTTATTTGAGTGTTTTTAACTGTTTTGGCATAATACATACATATATACATAAATATATATAAAAAATACATGATTTGACAGTGATTTGATAATGAATAGTAATTTTGTCTTTCAAAACACAACATTAAACGTACAATATTTATTTTAAGTTATCTCTAAAAACAAATCAAACATATATATTATTTCTAACACATACTTATTTATCTATTTTTTTTCTCTCTATCTCTATAAAACACAATAAAACACTCCAAAAATGAATCCAAACATTATGCACATTTCCATGAACCTAAAATCTAATACCATTGTTGGGCTCCAGTGGCAAAGACTGCAACATAAATTTAAAATTATAATTTTAAACGAGGGCAATTCATATATATAATAAATTAGGGAATGGATGATTGTGATGATGATGAAGTGAGATTGAAATCCATGGGCAAGCACAATCCCACCCCTGTCAGCAACCGGTGGGAAGAGAAAAACCCTTGTCCGAATCAGTACCAGATTTCTTGAAAACTCTTGTACCAAAGAGAAAGAACCCAAAAGCGTGTCCTGCCACAGCAACAATCAGCACACCCACATTGAATGACATGACGGCTAGCATCACAAGATAGCCCACACCAATCCTCACTCCATGCACCACTGTCCGAATCAAACCACCAGAAACTTTGCCGCGACCTTCGACGTCGATTCTTCCGCACTGGGAGAGCCACTCGTCCATGACCGAAAGCAGGAAGACGAATATGAGGGCCAAAACGTACATCCCTGTGCTTGTTCCGGGCCACCCAGAGAAGAGAATTTCAGCGTTCTTGCCCCAGAAAAATGTCATGCGCATGATCATGGCATGATGAGAGGACGAGGTCGTGGTGTGATGCTGCATGCCGTCTGCCGGGGATGGTGACGGCGGCGGCGCCATTCCAGGCATCTTCTCCATGCTTGATCATACACTATGATTTTGAAGACACTGAAATTAAGAGGCAGATGCAGTGAGTACGTAGTGATTATATAAGACAGCGTCGCTGTACTGCTTTCCACACCTACTGTACTCCACTTTTGACAATTTCGCAAATCCTTCTTAATAATATGCATCCCTTTCCATTCTTGACTATTTTCGTTTCAAGCTAATTTTCTGTTTCAAATCTCGTCATATATTCTATTTTAATCAGTATATACATTTTTTATGTCTATATTAAACCAAGTATATATAACACATAAAAACAATAGAGGGATTAAAAAGTCTAATGCAGTGGATGGTGACGTGTTATTTTAACTAATTAATTAATAGGTTAGTTTGTAGGAAAAGTGTTTTTCGTATTAGATAATGAAAGCCATTGTGTAAGGCACCATATATTAATTATGTTTCGAAAATTGAGTTGACCTAAACCTATACCTATACCTATACCCCATTTTAAGTTAGTATTTACAACCTTCTAACTTTTTTATTTGGTGACTATGCAACTTATAATATATTCTTAAATCATTTTTACAAGATGTATATTTAAAAACTTATAGAATATCATAAAGTGTTTTATGAGATATAAATAAAATACTGCAATTTTACATAATTTTCTCATTTGACAAAAAGATTCAAACCCAAAACTAAACTTTTTATCTGGACTCATTATGATATCATGTTATTTTATTTAAAAATTTAAATTAATAAATAAAAAAATTATTTAAAATAATAATATTTTTTAATATTATAATTCTTTAGACTTTAATATGTTGTTAAAAATTAATTTTATATAATTAATTTATACAAAATTTAATTAAACAAAATTAAAAAAAAAAGAAAATGTCGAAGTCGTGACTTGTGATCACGATTTGACAATTTTATTAAAAAAAATTTCTTTTAATGTCGAGTTGTGATTTTAAATCACGACTCGACATATTATTATTAGTATATTAAAATTAATTATATTAATATAATATTTTTTTTTACTAATAAAATATTAAATAACTGCCTTTCTAGCACGGCGCTTCTCATGCACCTTCACCTTCTCACATCTCTTACACACACAATGTTGTTGCCACTTATAATTGTCTTTTTGCGGTCTGAATTTTATATTTTTGTGTCTCATTGTTCCTGTCCAAACTATAAACTCATTTATATATATATATATATATAACTTCAGCCTTCCGGCACTAGAAAAAAAATTATTATTAATTATAATATTAGTGATTATGATTAAAAATTATGATCAGTGATTATTATTAACTACGATTAAATAAGATTGACACAAAAAATTAATTTTTTTTATAAAAAAATTATTTGCTACAGCTAAAAGTCATGATAAAAATATTTGTTATGAGTAAATATTTTAACTACCTCGCAAAAACTACCATAAAACTCTTTGTTATTAAATATTATAATTCTTCTGGCCAATACAACCGCTATGTTTGTTTTCATTTCCAACTTATTTTCAAAACAAGTTAAAACATACTCAATATTTGCCATCATTCAAAAACACCTTATTTAGGTGTTTTAAACTGTTTTAGCACAAATACATACATATATATAAATATATATAAAAAGGCATGATATGACAATGATTTGACAATAAATAGTAATTTTTGTCTCCCAAAACACAACATTAAACATATAATACTTATTTTAAATTATCTCTAAAAACAAATCCAAACATACATACTATCTCTAACACACTTATTTATCTTTATTTTTCTCTATCTATCTCCATAAAACATAATAAAACACTCAGAAAATGAATCCAAAACATCTCGTAATTTAAAGTGATGCAAGCAAAAAGTTTGGGTTTGAGATGAGATTTTTGGGGTTTTGGTCATTTGTCATTTGAATGGGGGTCAATTGCATTTTTGCCACACCTCTGAACAAAATAGGTTTCCATCACAATTTTATTGCACAACATAAATTAATCTTACAACTAACGGAAAACAAAATTTGTTCATGTATCCTCAACAACAATTCATGGGTGGAAGATCGGAAGTCTTCCCCGGAGCACTCGCCTGTTTGTTAAAAGCCCTACTTCCAAACAAGAAAAAGCCGATACTATGTCCGGCAATGGCAACTAGAAACACCCCGGCGTTGAACGACATGATTGCAAGCATTACAAGGTAAGCCAACCCAATCCTCACGGCGTAGAGGAGCGTCTGCAGCATGCCCACCGCCGCGGCGGACCGCTGGCTGGAGGAGGATGATCCTCGGAGGATGGTGCAGTTGGAGAGCCACTCAACGATGAAGGCAAGGAAAAAGACCAGCGCAAGGGCTAAAAGGTACATGCCCAGATGGCCGTAGCCGGGCCACCCGTCGAATAGAATCTCAGCGTTTTTGCCCCAGAAGAAGGTCATGTGCATCATCATGTGACGGCGGTGCATCATCATCGTGCCGTTTGATGGAGGGCTATGCGTGTGGCCACCGCCATCCATCTCCGGTCCTGTGCTCTCGTGGCGGTGGATGGGATGTAGATAGAGAAGTTTGTGGTGAATATTGAGAGGTTGGTTGTGATGATCAAAATTGAAAGAGAGTAGGCAGTACAATTGCAGTAAATAGAGTGTAGTACAATAATTAAAATTTAGAGTTTGTTATGTACGGCAAACAATAAGTTCGGGGAATAGAAGAACAGTGTAGGGGTCCTCTCTGCCACTGCTCTCTTTTCATTAACTGCTGCACTCACAAATTCTCGCCGAGTGGCAGATGGCATCAAATCGGGTAAATTAAACTGATATTTGTTCAAGTTGGATTTTTAATTAAAAATTTGCTTCCATGTACTTGTTGTACGTATTTTTTAAAAGTGTACTTGTAATGTTCCTAAGAATGATGAGAGATTTTTGTATTTAGATATAACATTAGGGAGGGATGACGTAATTTACCCTTTTACTTTTTGTTGCAGTTTCTAGTTTTGTTGTTTGAGTTCGGTCAGTAGACTTTCAATAGAGAGAGATGGGAGTGGTAAGTGGGCTGGTTGGGTATAAATGGGTCTAAATATACGGGTTAGATTGCAAATCGGACGAGTCAGGTTATTATAAATCATTTTATTAATTCGAATCTAAAAATTTTAAAATTTCACACAATAGAAAGGAAAAAAGATAATATTTGAGCTATTAAAAAATGTGATTACTACTTGTAATGTAATAGGACTAAACTTATATTATATGTCATTTCTGTCAAATGAACATGTACATTAAGATTCATTTGCTAAATCATAAAATAAAAACAGGAGATACGACATGAGAAGCCATGAGATCCAGTATAATTTTGTAATTGGTGATCCATAAAATCAAGAATTTTTCGTACATTATGAAACTGGATCATCTAAATGCCAACATGGGAGATTTGTTATTTTGTCCCCGGCAATGAGGTGATAAACTCTACCAAGCGGTATAGTGAGTCGTACGAAGAACCTCCTTCGTTTATGGATCGCTCTATTTCCCGTTTCATGTGCAATGCTCTCTGTCTTATTGCATCCCCTTCTTCGCTTACCATCAGAGTCCTAATGGCTTCCTGGATGCTTCTCTCACCAGCATTCTCCAATTCCATGCCTACTCTCCACACGTAGGTCAGGTACCTTGCATTCACCAGCTGATCTGAAAAACATGGCATGCATATTAACGGAACACCCTCACACATGCTTTCTAAGGTCGAGTTCCAACCACAATGCGTCAAGAACCCTCCCACTGCTGGATGAGCTAAAACCTTCTTTTGAGGCGTCCACTGAACCACCATTCCTCGTTCTTGAGTGATTTTCATGAAATCTTCCGGTAAGGATTTGATTGCGTCTGAACCATTGAGTAAAGAAGGACGGACAGCCCATAAGAATGGCTGTTCACTTTTGGCAATCCCCCTTGCCATCTCAATCAGCTTCTTTTCGTCTATTATCGCTAAGCTGCCTAAGCTTACGTATATTACTGAATTGGGAGCTTGTTTATCTAGCCAGGACAAGCAGCCGCTCTCCTCCTCCAATAAGCTGGTTGGTATTGCTGGAGCCATTTTGTGGAAAGGGCCAATCGAGAAGAACGGGACAGGCCAATCTTGCTGAAGTTGCTGCAATGCCCAATGGTCAAGCTGATCCATAGTGTTCCAGATGACTGCCGAAGACGATCTTATATCCATATAACTGTGCAGAAAATCTAGTACAGGTTGTGGGATTTCTATGGTAGCTGGCAAAGGTAGATCCTTGAATCTGAGAGGGTACACTTGAGGAATTGCAGCCTCCAGTTGAGACTCTGCTTTAAAATAAGATTCAATGTCTTTAAGCTTTTAAATAAGTTTAGACAAACTAACACCTTCTAAGTCACAACATACCTGCAGGCAAGGGAACTAAATTTTCTGCAAGAAGTTGAAACATGACATTATGGGAGTGCATATATGCAGCGGTAGTAGTTCTAAGCACAATACTCGGAAGCTTCAGCCTATTAGCCACCGCTTCGGCAAACTGCATGATGGAATCATAGATGATACATGCTACCGGCTGCCCACAAACCTCTTCCTCACCCACCATCTTCATCATATATTCCTGAAAAGGGGCTTCACAGTTTGTGTTTATAACTGACATTACATTCAGTAGATTGTGGAAAGAAGTATCACAACCATCTAAGTAATCTGATAAGGGCAAGAAAGTGAAGTGAGGCAAGTTGGAAGGATTTGGGGAGTTGAATTTGGTGTGGGCGATGTGTATAGAGAATCCCTTGGAGTGAAGAATCCAGCCCAGCTGAAGCATTGGAGTTATGTGGCCCTGGAAAGGGCATGGAACTAGCACCACTCCTCGCCGTTTTTCTACTCCTGACGTTTCCATTTCTCTTTCTGATCTTGTAGTATATGAAACTTAGTGTTTTTCTGTCTCACTTTTATGCTGATTCAAGCTTAGAATTTATAAATTAAATGATGAAAACAATGAAAATGAACTTTGGAAGAGAAGAAACCAAGGTGTTAATAGGTTGGAAGTATATATTGTGATACTTTGTGGGTCGACCGCCAAACTTGAGCTGCTGACACTGTCAAAAATAAAAAATAGATTATGAATTATTTATCATAAATTTTGAATATGGTTAAATAAATAATAACTTTAACTATAATCAAAAGATATGCTATGATTTTTAACTGTGGTTAGTGTTTTGTTCTCATTTATAGAAAATGACTATTTATCATTACAATGATTTTACACAAGAAGAGTTTTTATCCCAAGATGAAGTTGGAAGAACTCAATCTATATCAAATGCGGATGCTTATTAAGTTATGAGTTCACAATACCAATTCAATATCCAACAGAGCAAAATCGTCAGACTACCACCACAAATATCTCAAATACTGTATACTTCCAAGAACATATTTACCATATGTTTAGGTAGTCAGATTAGGTCGGATATTCAACCAAATCTATAGTTATTTATTATTTTATTAGTAAAATAAATAAATTATATTAATATAATTAATTTAAATATATTAATATTAATATGTCGAGTCGTGATTTAAAATCACAACTCGACATTAAAAATAATATTATAACACAAATCTGGCCAAGTTGCGATCTCTAATCACGACTTGGTGTCTATATCGCGACATAGACCATTTTGTTTTTTTTTAACTCATTTAATTAAATTTTATATAATTAATTTTTAACAACATATTAAAGTTCTTAAAATTATAATGTTAAAATTGTATTAATTTAAAATTTTACAATTAAGGGTACAAATATAATAGTGTATTTTTTTTGTACAATTGTAAAAAATACAATGAAATATACAATTATTTTTGGCAACTCGGTACCGGCACATCTAATTGTGTTGAAAATTTTTTTTTGTTGGGCTTGTTGTCTTGCACGCGTTTGTGTCCAATCCATCTCGTTGTGAATACGTGTTGTTTGATTTCGATCAGGGCGCGAAGATATGCGAATAGTAGGATCGTGGACCAACTCAAATCCCGGTACATCCCAATAATCTTCGGAATGCAGAGGTTCAAATGACTTAGAATATGTATTCTTATAAGCCATTATATCGTAATAATCCTTCACCATTGATGCAGCATTAATCATGTATGCAGCGCATACCTTTTGAGCGTGACTGCAAGGAATACCAAATTGAGTCCACTTGCCAGAAGAACATTCTCGGTTCACAATTTTGACAACATGGGTATCGACTCCATGTCCACTGTGACGTCTTGTAACAATCGAGGCGGACTGTTGGAGCTGATGGTATTTGGTGACGGTATGCTCAACAGAATTTTGATGCCAACATGTCATCATCTTATGTGCAAAATCCGTCCACAATTGGTTGTTGTCCAATATTACAGAACTTCTCGCTAACCTCTCACGGAAATAATGGACACTTTGCTGAAACGTCATCTCAGCAATTGCTGTCAACAGTAGGCGGCGAGCGCATTTGAATACTCCATTTATGCATTCCGACATACTTATTGAAAATAGAAAAGTTTGAGAGTAAAAAAATAGGGAGAAGTTGAGAGGAAAAAAAAATATAATTATAGATTTCTTAAAAATATAAAAGTTTGTGGGAGCAAAAAA
Organism: Sesamum indicum; assembly: GCF_000512975.1. Lineage (NCBI taxonomy): Eukaryota > Viridiplantae > Streptophyta > Magnoliopsida > Lamiales > Pedaliaceae > Sesamum > Sesamum indicum. The sequence continues at coordinate 4,724,844 of NC_026153.1, forward strand.
AATAAAAAAATGTTAGAAAGAAACATAGAGTAGTGGGTTAAGAGAAAAAATATAATTATATAAAAAAAAATAAAATTACTATCTTGACCAATTATTTTTTTTTAAGTGGAAGAAATGAATTAAAAGATAAATTGAGATATGCAAAAATTGGTATAATAAAAGAATTTTATTTTATAATAGTATAGATATTTTGTAGTAGTAGGTTCCTTTCTCCAGGATGCGGCCGTCCCTACTCGCAATCGAACCCACCCGCTTTACCTGCAGCCCTGTCATGCCATTTGCTTTCTTTCTCTCTATTTTAAGCCCCGGGGAACCCAAGTTCCAGTTGTTTCATCAAGTCCTCATCTCTTTCCTTTCTTTACTCTTCTCCCATTTTTCAGGGATTTGTTCTTTTAGTTTGTCTTCCCTCACCCTTTTTGGTTTTGTGTATTCACTTTCTTTTGGGGTTTTTAAATGTCAATTTCAAGATGTACAGTGGATCGGACTGAATTATCCAATCCATAATTATTTATAAGAAAATCTCAATATCATAAAAAACTAAACAAGCACATCTGGGCCTAATGCAGGCCTAGTCTGGGCTTGGTCCGAGCCTCAACTAGGCCGATCCATGGTTGGGTCTGAATTTTAAAATAGACCCAATTGGGGCCCACTTAGAGGCTCCAGACTGACCATAAATAATTGTGGGTCGGTCCTGAGTCGAGCTTTTACGGGCTGATCTATACCAGTCTTAGGCCGACTCAGCCCACTATGCACATTGAGATGTCATCAATGAGTGATCGGAGAGGGTTCCTTGGTAGCCAACGAGCATCCATCCGTAGCGGCTTTGAGAGAGCTGTGGGTCAAGGCTCGGCATCCTCTACTTGCAGGCCCGGAAGGTAGAGTCTTATGCACTATCAGACGCACCACCAGTTGAGATATGGGACGTCTGCAGAAAAGGAGGATAGTGATAGCTCTGAGGAAGGGAGCGAGAAAGATAGTGAAGCTCCAAATGAGAGGGCCAAAGAGGCTGAGGGAGTTTAAAGTTTTACCCCTCCATTTTTCGGATGTCGGATGCTGATAAACACCTCCCTAAACTCCCAAGGTGTTCAAAGGAAAGCGCCCAGCGAAGTCCTGACGGGGGGCACCCCAACCAGCCAAGGGCAGTTCAGGCTCGATATTGGCATCCATCCCTCCGTTCTTCTCCACGGCTGGCCTCTGCCCCTCCTCCTTTGAGCTCCGACAACTATATCCCGCACAGCCCTACAAGAATCTAGATATTACTTAATAGCATACTGTATTTAATGTTTTCATGACTTTTCATGTGGATATTTTTGTCTTGAACAAAAACATAAGAAATAAGAAATATAAGATACTCTATAATATTCGTATTTTTACACTGGTATATACATATATATATATGTGTGTCATGCACATTTATATAATATAGTGCATACGTAATATAGATATATATATTGATTTAAATTAAATATATACATTCTTAAGAGAAATTTAAAATAATTTATATACCAACAAAACACTGAGGAATTACAATAGCAATTTAGAAATCCTAGAAATAATATTTAAACAGTTCGATGAACTTTAGAAAGATTATTAACAACATTGTCTACACAATGTTTTCAATTAATATATTTTATTAGTTCAATGTATTACTAAACTTAAATTTTATGTAGTTATAATATCAATTAATATAAATACCACTAAACGATCATAATCATAAGGATATTTCGATCAAATCAAAAAATGAACGAAACCTATTCATACTTTTGTAATAGCATATCAATATAGATACAAATAAAGAGTTAATTATAATTGTAGCAGTGGAGTTATTAATGAATGTACCACTGTCACTAAACCAAAGCGAAGCACCGAGTCTTGATCTTGTCAACAATAACATCCAATCAACATAAGGGTGTGCCCAAATTATTCTGCAAAAGCCTACTGGTTTTCCTTGTATTTTTGTATTGATTTTATTAGCTTTACGAAAATAAAGTGAGAAGTTTAAAATTAAAATTTACATCAAATTCTATTACATCTTTTATTTCATTTAACTTATACGTACCACGTGTATAAAAAAATAAAGTACACATCGCGTGTATGTATAAAATAGAAGATGCAATAAGATTTGAGATAGCATTTCAGCTTGTGAGGTGTCCATCAAATATCACCTCAAATATTATTGTGATATCAACGTGTTGAGTAATTGTCAGATTTTAGAGAACGAAGTCTTATCTTAAAACATCGGAACAACTGAGATGAATAAATTTGGATTAAAGAAAGAATAACTACAAATTCGGATTTAAGATGCAGAAAGAGCAACAATCCAGATGCATTTCTCATCAGAATCTTCGAGCAGAATTAATCCGAAAATCAATAAACCAATGTGAATAAGGTATTCAGATCACCTTAACTTTGGCTTGGATAAAAACCGTTCACAGACATCCCACCATCAACACAGACAATCTGGCCAGTGATGAAGGATGAAGCAGGTAGACAAAGGAATGCCACCATAGACGAGACTTCCGTTGGATCACCAAGACGACGCATTGGAGTTCTATCATATACTTCTTCCAAGTATTTTTTGTTGCTTAGCACCTGAAATTGAAGAGTGAGAACAAAGATATTGCAAGAGTGATACATCTCCATAGGAACAAAAGTGGCTGAAATTTGTTTTCTGGATCACATTCTGAGATGCAATGTATCTTTAATACATTTTATTATATCATGTAAATTCAGTTTCCGTACCAGCATAAATCAAATATGCAAAATCATATTATGTGGTGAAAATGGATATGGAGGTGGTCACATAAACTTCTTCGAGAAGGTATATATTGACAGTTCTATATGCACAAATTTGTGATAAGAAACCACTGCAAAGGTGTAACCTTTTTTGGATTTCAGTTAAATTATCAATATTTGGACACTGAATCACAAAAGAGAATCAAGGGAAACTCTATTTCGACAAGAACTTGGAAAATCTGGTGCACACCAAATTCGAGTGAAAAAAGTCCTCAGCAATATTGACATCCATACCAGGACTAAAAGATGCTAAACACTCAAGTTAATGCTTTTATGGCCATGTTTATTAGATAGATATGAAGCCAAAAGCAAATAAAGGTATGAAACCTTGCAGAAAATAATTGAATATAACTAGTTGCTCTCACAAAGGAAGATAAAAAGGAAAAACAACAGTTCTGTAAAGTCTCTTCTCTATGTTAGAAGACCAGAAAAGCATCACGACTACTGTATCAAAGAATGTGTACATAATATATCCCCCTAAACCTCATGGTGCTAAAATTTCTATTGGCATTTGTCTTAAGGTCGTCAATGGTGCACTGCTCATATGCTATGCAACCCAAAAAGGAGAACAAAAGTAAAAGAAAAATAAAAACCTACTTGCTCCACCATGGAGGTTTTGATGTACCAAGGTGCAACAGCATTAACCCTGATACCATCTCTTGCCCACTCACATGCCAAATTTTTGGTAAGTTGATTGATTGCACCTGGAATTAAATGATAAAGTAATCATTAGATTCTAATTAATTGCATAGCTCCTGCAATAAGGTCGAGTTATCGTATTACCTTTAGATGCTCCATGGACAGACATATACTTCAACGAAACAAAACCAGAGACTGATGAGGTGAACACAACACTTCCTGCACCAGAGGCTTTCAGGAGAGGATATGCAAGTTGGCACATGTGAAAAGCAGATTCAAAATTTGTTCCCATGAGCATTGAGACTTCTTCAGATGTAAAATCAACCATAGGCTTTCGGATGTTTGTCCCAACGTTATTTATCTACTGAAGGCAAGTACGCTACAAGATTAATTTCTTAGTTCATCATGCAGTAAATACGCAAACAGTGCTGAGACGAAATAACTTGCTGTAGACATACAGCTCGCTGCCCAGAATCCCATACTATAAATAGGAGACAAAGTGGAGAATTGAATATGAAAGCTGCATACGACATGGAACTAGGGTCTGAAACAAGGTCACTAGGGGAAATAGCAATAATATAGATATGGACCTGACAAGGTTGATTGAGAATATTGTGCCCCTAGAAACTTAATGGAAATGGACCTGATACAGGGGACTCGAAATGGAGCCCCAAAAGTTGGTTTTACTTGGAATTCTTATGAGAGCCCTGCCAGCAACTTTTGACGCTAAACTTCAGAATAAGATAAAAGAAGGATGAAGTGGCCGTGTGAAAGAAGACTGAAAGATACATTCAACATATGATGTCTAAGTTTGTGAACTTTGTTAGGTCAATGAATGCTTGAAATAGTATAAGATGTGTACAACCCAAATCTAGTGAAGATGGTGCAGAAATAAGATTTGTCTAAAAGAATGTTTTAGGTGTCTATCTTATTCAATTGGCCTGTCAAGTTGTTGAACAAAATGGTTACTGATCATGAATTACTGGTGCTTCATAGCCTGCAGAATGCTTCCAAAGTCAGCAGCAGGATTAATCAATTGATCTCTGCAGGTACACGTGTTCAAAACCATTTGCATGTTTCTCCAACGCCTTTTAAGAGTGTTTATATACATATGTTATTGGACCATAGAATATCCAGAAAGATATGTTATCATTAAGATCGGAGAGATGTCTTTGTCCGCACCTTACTTATGACTAGATTCACATGTTGCGCAGTTTCCAACACAGAATGGACTTATTTCACACCACTAGAGGTACAAGCACTTATTATAGTTTAGGATCTCATTGGTGCCTGTATATATAGATAGTTCCTAAGGATTGTGTGCGAGAGACTTCTCAATTTTACAGGATATTTAATAAGATTTAGTAATGGAGACTTCGAAAATCTCCCTTTTTTGGTAAATTCATCATCTTGCCCTATGTACATGAGGTGCATCACAGGAAACCATAAATCTCCTGTTGATTTATCTTTTTCATTATGTCATGATTTTGATTTTTGTATGAATTTATTGTGATAAACACATATAAAGGACCCTACTCACCCCAAAATTGATTAAACTCAAAGCAATACGATAAAGTGTAAAAAAAAACTAAAAGCTACTATTTTTCCATTCCACACCAAGAAATGATTTTCTATGCCAAAAATGCTGGAGAAAGATCACAAAATGAGGTAAACTAAATGGATAAACTCACAAGAATATTCAACTTCTGATTGAATATAGAGGAAACAGAATCCAGTAACTTCTCCCGGTCTGCTTGAGAAGACACGTCACACACTGAACCCGTGATCCCAAAACCCTCATCTTCCCAACCCCTCAAGCATTTATCCAGCTCGTCTTTGCTTCTGGCACACGTGTGCACAGCAGCCCCAAGCCCAGCCAACTCCTCCACAATCGCATGTCTAAAGAATGCAATAAAAAACCGGAAGAGAAGTACAAAAGAGAAGATCAACAATCCAAACTCCGTCTTTCTTTAACAATCAATGAACTTTAAAAGTTTAAGTAGTGATGAAACCGCAACGTTTCCAGACATATGCAGGCACAAGTGACATTCAAAATTGCACCTTTCAAGAATCAATGCTCATTAAATCCATTGTGACAATATAGCGCCATACAAAATAAACAGCATCCATGGACAAATATACAACCAGAGAAAACCAATAAAAGTCACTTGCAACTATGAAGAATAAACATCGCCCAAACATCGGAATAATGCAAAAGTTGAAAGTTGTATTAATTGGATAAACAGCGTAGTATAGAATGCAGTAAACAGCAGACGCATAAACACCATACAGAATCCAGATTCAAAATATCAGCTCCACCCGCAATTACCAAATGTGAAGTAATTCCAAGTATAAAAGAGTTGAGCGGGTAAGAGCTAGGCATACCCAATACCTCTGGTACCGCCGGTAACGAGGGCGGTGGAGCCATGAAGAGACCACCGGGAGGGACTCGCGACGGCGGCAGCTGTCCTAAAGCGATGCAATCTGCCAATTGAGGCGTCTGTTAATGGGGAATTAAAGTTGAGAGACACAGCGGCGGAGCATATGGCCTGAGACATGTTTCCTTTCCTTGTAGAATCTGTAGGGTCAAAGAAGGGCCAAATGGCACTGCGTTATTTCTTATTGCTCAAATTAAACTACAAATAACAAAATTTATCTTATAAGTTTCTCCTTATGTTTTGCTATAATTCATTTATACCATCATCATGCAATCCAAGTAGGTTTTTTTTGGAGTGTCATCCTAATCTGCACCTAGGCTATAGTATCCTACTGGATCATTCATTCCTTAGAAACCTTGGGTTGAGGCTTTATGGACTACTTGGGTCATCATCACCCATCCCACCTTGAGCTGATCCACACATCTGTCTATCTATCCTCAAATGCAAACCCTAACAAAAGTAAAAATTTGCCATCATATAGTTGCTATCAAGACATACATCTCATGCATTCAAAGCAAATATCTGTTGAACTAGATTTAGATTACTAATCATTGATGCACTCCAACTGAACAAGATGATTTAAATGACGATCCATTTCCTAGCAAGCAATAGGAAGCGATGCCCCTTCTTTCCAAGGAAAAGTAACTATTTCATTTTTTCGTTTATGATAGGGGCACACCCGTCTTCCCTTCAATGCAAGTCCACACCACCTTCAATGGAATTTCTTCACTAATGTGCTAGTAAGAGTAATTATTTAGAAATCAAATTGTTGATTTTAGAATTTTTGGAGAAGAATGTTTGAAAAGGGGTCAAGAAATCTTTTTCTGTTTTTATGGAAACTAGAAGATTCTTTGAGAGGGGTTCACGAATTCTCAGATTTTTTTTATGATTTTTCCACAATGAAAGTAAATGAAATATCCCTTATCCTTATTCTCATCAATCCAATATTTAATCAATGCATTAATTAACTTCACATTGATCCCATCTAATAAACTAAACGAGGCATAAGGATATTATAATAACAATTTGGGTTATTTTTCAAAGGATTGACTGGGAGGGGATTTCAGTCAACTTTTAAACTATTCAAAGCTTCTTACAATATACTTCAAATAAATTTAGCCAAATACCTTCAAACTTAGCCATGTATGAACACCTAAACTCCACTGGAACTTACAATGTCCTTTTTTTCCCCTTATTTCGGATTTTTTTTTCTTTAATTGTTCTGCAGTCAACTTCATTTTCGTTTCCCTCCAAAAAAATAAGGAATGTTTTGAAATTTGTAAAAATTAAACACGTAATCAAAAAGTATATGCCACCACGGCTAGTAAATCTATGTCTACCATATATGGACATGAATGGAGCAAGATCAGAACCAAAAGTGGATCCGCAACTGCAATGTCTCCAACATTGATATACCACAACCAACGCAAAATTGCAAAAAACGATGGATTCTGCTTAAATGATTGGAAGTATTTACTCTGATTTCCCTTCAAGAATTGAATATCATGGCAGGTGACTACATATATCAATTATTGGAACTTCAGCTAAGGTATTCGGTCTGAGTAATGACAGCAAGATAAAGTGAATAAAGGTGGAAATGCATTCATGCAGGACAAAAAATCCACAACAAGACATGAACTAGTTCCACACAACACAAAATGTTGATCACAACAGCAATTGGACACTAAATGCAATTGCACACAAGTGCTGAGGAACCATATTAGACCATTCAAAATGATGATCCAACATCATGAACCTATTCTGTTAACAAGCAGCCAACGCTGCTCTCCTTCTTACTTCTACATTTCTTTCAGAGCCACCTCGTCTCCGTCACTCTTCAGGGCCTTCAATTTTCTATAACCCTTATCAGTGCCAAATATCCTGGGAAAATGTAATGAAGTCAAAAGCAATAGAAGGATTACTATGATATTAGAAGTTATATAATCTACTGAGGCAAGATATGGAATGCGAAAATTTTCAGAATTGAATGGTACATCAAAGTTCAACATACTGGGACTTCTACTACAACTTCTACTACTGGGGAGACGTGCATCGTAAACCAAAAGCAAGACATTTGCCCCCATTCACTAGAGTACAAGATTTTACAAGAGTTCATGTATGAGTGCAAAATTACTGCAACTCAGCCAATGAAAACATGTGACTTGACTAACATAGGGTTGAAGGGTTCAATGGCTTCGGTTCAGTAAAATCACAGTAAGTTGAGGTTACACGAACCACAATGATCTTAAATCGACAAGAAGCATAGAAATAGAACGATAAACATATTAGTATGTCAATAGTGTTTTCTGAATTTACTTCAGCTGCACATTTTTCTGGTATTAAATTCAATAGGCTTCCAAACTGCAGTATGTAGCACCCAATCATGCCAAGCATCCACAGGAAGCAAGAGTTTAAGGTTCAAATGCAGAAGCAAGATCACCTCAGTAAAACTTAATGAGTGAGCTTTCCTGGTAGTGGCCTTATATTTCTATGGTTACTTGAGAAATGAGGGTACAAGGATTTTAAAATTATTTCTTCTGCTTAATGCACAAGCATCATAGACATTGCAGCCACAAGAAAAGGTAGTAAACAATTTTCCGCATTCCTCAATTTACCAAAAAGTTTGACAAAGCAATCCACGTCTGAAAGAAATTTGAAAAATGCATATCAGAAAGCAGAGTATTAAAAATCTCACCAGTCCATGTAAACAAAAGTTGATGAATAGTTGCCACTTTTTGTGTACAGCAGGCGATGATGATAATCATGAAAATCAGCACTGGCAATAGATAGAAAACATTAGAGACATGAAGGTGATTTGGTTACAGCAAAAACCTCATAACACTGAAGAGTAAAAGATACAAGAGAGCTGACCCCCCATATAAAGGCAAGAAGTTTGAGAGACTCCAGGGGAAATGATATCCACAATGTGCCTCAACAGTTTCAAGGACTCTAAGAACCATCCACAACCACAGCGTTATCAGATGGGGCCCAGTGATGGCAGGGCCAACTATTGTAGCGAATCCAAGAAATAAAATCTCAGCAGGGTGGGCATATTCAGAGGTCAATCCAAATGGTGTTGCATATCTGCACACACATCAAGCATTCTGATAAACACTTTTAAGGCAAAAGATTGAGATATCTTTTACAGCCACTGAACCAGAGTAGTTATTGAAGCTAATGCAGATTGGTTACTCACTCGTGATGGACACTGTGGACATGCTTATAAAGCCATTTTGTATGTAAAATCCTGTGTCCCCAGTAGAACACGAAATCCTCCAGGACAAAGTAGAATAAAATCTGAGTTGAGACTACTTTCCTGCAGAACAAAAGTCCATGATGATCTCGATAAACAGCAGGTAAGAGTCCTGTTCAGCTCAAGAGGCATTGTACAATAAGCTGGAAAAATGGAGAAAACCCATACAGACTTTACTTCCACATTACTGTTATGTACTATTTAGAGACTGCTTTGTTAGTATCAAATGGTTCGAAGAAATCCATTCTGACTGATCACTGCAATGAAACCTCCCTACAATGCAATCCTATGTGTCAATGGGTTCCTACTAAAATATTGAGGTTTTAGATTACCAAACCAACCAGAGAATTAATTAACCATGCTCTCTTGTTTCCTCTTTAAGGTAAGCAACAATAATGCTGTAGACTTTAAACTTTTGTGGGTACTGATAATGTAAATGTACCTTAACAATCTAATTGTCAAGAAAATCAATTGTAGGGACATAATTTGGCAGCCAGATAGCCATACGATAAACAGTGTCAGTCTCGTAAACTCAAGCTTTAGTATATAAAGAACCTGAATATACCAGGACGGCAATGGGAGAGTACTTCGCATGCCCATGAATCTGAAGACAGGATATGACACGATCATAACTGGTAGATTGACACAAACATGATAAAGCAATAGCCGAGTGATACATTTCTCTTGAGCAGCAGCTGTGTTGTTTTTAGTCTTCACCAACAGAGAAAAATCCATTATCATATGCATGTGTTATATCCATATGATCAGGTAAATCGAACAAAAGAAAGGGAAAACTGTAAATGCTTGAAAATAGTGTTACCTAATACGACCTGAAAGTAAGTGGAAGACAGATATTATAAAGAAGTCCCCAAAGAACACACCTAATTATGCTTTTCCACTCATAAGATAGTGAATAATATTGGAAAATTCATCTTTTAGTCATCGTTCACTCAGTTCCACAAATTCTATAATTCTTTAAAGAATCATTCCCTATAGTTTAACTCTACCTCTTCTCTCTACCCATCCTTTATCTCTTCTTCTCCTCCAGTCCTTCCCCCTCTCTCACCATGCGCAAAGTTGCATCCTTTCCTCACTTTTCATTTCCATTGTACTGAGCTAGTTAGAGTAGAAATCATGAGAACACACGAATCTGGGAGCAAAGACTATGAAAATATGGAAGAGCACTTATTGTCAAGAGTAAAGATCAAGGATATGAACATGTTAAACTTTTACTGACATTAAATCTTAAGTTACAGTCATTCAAGTTTCAACTACTCCTTTCAGTAGAAGTTTCACTTCCTCATCATTTCATTTCCACTGTGCAGAGTAGAAATTATGAAAACACAGGAATATAGGAGCAACGACTAAGAAAATGGAAGAGCACCAATTGTCAAGAGTCAAGAGTCAAGATCAAGGATATGAACTTAAACTTTTCCTGAAATTAAATGTTAAGTTTCAGACTTTCAACCTTTCCTTTCAGCAGAAAGCATCTGTGACTTTATAGCAAGTCGGAAAGCAACAAAAATACAGTGGAACTTAAGTGCCTAAAGCTAGAATAATTAAAATAATATTATTGGCAGACACAGTATAACCACTCATAAGAAAACTCTTTTGCATTTTTCTTTAGTTAGTGAGCTTCTGAAACTGAAATGATCGAAGGAATTCAAGTCTGACCGAGTAGGTAAATCCCATATTTCTTTTTAATGGAAAGTTCCTAATGAGAACTTAAAGTCAAGATAAATACGGTAATGTGGTCATATTTTAGAATGAGGAAAGAAGATCCTTAGCATGTCACTTGATGTTTCCTCCATGAACCTCAGTTGTGTAGTAAATCCAAAAGATGCAAAAGTAACATAATAAAACAAAATGTAGGAAAATGCTTAAAAGCAACGATATGACAGGTGACTAGAACATTTCTCAGTTCATTATTTGCTGTCTTGTTTTCAGGACTATGAGACTGTCCATACTAGAAAAACCAGGTCAAAACGAAGCCTTATAACATGTCATTATTCTAAATGAGAACTAGTATCAGCGGAAGGGGCAGAGAGACAATCAGTTTCCAGGAAGCACAGTGCAATAGAAAGTTTCTTGATTGTACCTGAATTTTGTACTTGCTCAGCCATCCTGCCCTTTCCAAAAATATGAATGGAAGTCCCGACAAAAAGAAGATACTCTCATGAATAAAGAAGCTTCCGAGACATGCCAGTTGAAAGTCACTAAAATGGGTTATGAGATACTGCAACAACAAAAAGTTGCAGAATGTTAAAATTCCAATAAGAAGCAAATTAGGAGTACGAAAAAGTTTAACAAATACAAAAAGAATGTACGAGCAGATCAATATTTGCCAAAGACTTGAAGAAGCTAGGAATCTGAAAGTTAAGATCCCTTTCCAAAGGATAAGGATATATATTCAAACTCCAAGAAAAAGTGTTGAGTCGTTATCAATACAGGGTGTCAAACATAAAACCCCTGCCTTGTATTTTTCTGCTGAACAGTGATGATCAGCAGAAATACAAATCCTATATGGAAAAGACTATTGTATTTAATAGTTAAGTTACAAAGAATGTTTTTTCTTTCTTTTTTCCAGAGATAAGCACAAGATGGTAAACATTATAGGACATGGTCCTGAACTGATTTATTACTGGAAGCCCATATCAGAAGAGAAAATGAAAGTCTTCTTCAAACGAAACTAGTTTTCTCCAAAATCTCTATATCAAATAGCCAGCTTGACCTGCTTTAAAACATTGATGTTAAGGACATTCTATCAGCAGATGTTGAAGGAAATTCATTCATTAAGTGACTGGAACACAGGAAAGTTCAAATGGAATTGCCCACAGAAACCTCTTAATATGGCTTTGGATATACTTAAGGTACTCCAGAAAACAAGTTCAATGAACTCCAAGACGAGCCAAATGTAGCAATCAATTGAAGTCTCCCCAGAACTATAGCAATAATAAAGAACCAAATAAGATATCAAATAGTTAAAAATTTTCAGTGGGTCTAATTATTTATCTTAAAAAACTTGCCAATTAGTAAATCATGTGATAGTTTCTAACTCGAACAGCAGAAGCCCAAAAGAGAAGTAGGCAACTAAAGGGCATTTCACATGTCCACGATGTGACTGTGTCAAGAATACTTGAACATGCTGAAAAAAGACGAGTAATGGGTGAATGACAAAGATGCTCTCAGCATTCTGAAAAAGGAAACTACCTAATGCACCATTTGTGGATAGTGATCCTATCAACACAAATGATCAAATCTACAGAAATATATACCCAAAATCATAGGGTAGGGAACTAAAGCAAGGTCCAAAGTATTGTGCCAAACAATGAATAGAGCCCTTCATGATGCAGAGTTGACAAAATAGGATTTTTTGGCTGCCCAGCCTAGATGAGAAAGGAGATGGGTTTGTTAAGGTTGTATGCTCAAACATGGCTTTGTTTTCTTTTTTGCTCCTTGATAATTAGTTACGGCATCCTATTATTAGCCGATTGTTTGTTCATCCAGGTCAACAGATCACAAAGCACAATTTATTCAACTTTTAATTAGTAAAAGCGCAATGACTAAGCATTTGCTTGGGCCTTTGGGATTCTACTTGATGGCAATGTAAGATTATTCAGGTTCATTATATCAATAATAAAGTTACAATCTTTTTTCATGACAGGAGATTTTCTTCAATCTTATTTCCACGAAGACACGCCACTGGGCCCCTTATTATTTGCTCTTTAGCAAACTTGCACGACATGTCAAAATGGAAGTTTCAGCAACTCGAGTGTCTGAATTCCACAAGCCTTATCCACCATTGTCCTAATATCATCAGCATAGAGCCAGACTAAACGGCAGCGATCACCGAAATCTTGATCCAACATCGAAATGCCTTTTTCCTTTTCCAACTTCTTCAATATCTTTAAGCTAGAAACACTGATCCAGCCACCCACTACTTTTTATTTTAATTACCCAAACAGACAGTAAAATAAGTCTTTTACCATCATGCAGACAAAAAAGGTCACGTGCCAAAACAATCTAGTAACAGTCCAGGTAAAACCTGCTCATCTGAAGAATCATCTACATTATTCACATAACATCAAAACTATTCAGGCCCCGACGTCATTCACCATCACGAATCTCTCCTCCAAGAAAACCGAGCAAAATCCCAAAAAAATGAAGGAACGCAACAAAGAAAAACAACAGATACGACCAACAACTCACAATGCATTGGACAAATGCGGACACCACAACCACCAAGTCTAAACAGATCAACAAATAAACATTAGGGATCCAGCAGAATTAATTAAATTCAAGACACAATGACATCAAATCTAGGGCACAAAAAATAAAAACAGACAATTAAGCTTTATTACCCTCCAACCAGACTCCACGATAGACGCCATCAGAACCGAGATGTTTCGACTTGATCTTCCCAGACAAATGGAGAAGAGAAATAACAGAGACAGAGAGAGAGAGAGTAGCGAATGTGTGTAGGCGAATGTGTGTAGTGTGATGTTTTGGAGGAGCAAACTAAGGAAGAAGTGAGAAGAAGGGACAGGCTGTCACGGGCCACGATGGAATCTCAGCGCTTTGCATCTGCATATCTGCGTGCCCGCCGCTTATTTAATACATATATATTTATTTTGATTTTTACGACTACGATATGAGATGTGCTGCCGATACATACACGTAGCAAACTAATGCGCTCCATCAAATATCAGGCATCAGGGAAGTGCGCGGATGCCATTTTGCCAAGCACCACCAGAGCTACGCACCTAGCCATGCCTACAAATATAATTACCACAACCCCACACCCTAAATTATATCCACATTCTCTTAATTTCAATTTAATTATATAAATATTTCATATTTTTAGTTAATTATACGTTTATATTTTTTTAAAATATATTACTTTTTTTCAAAAAAATTTGAAAAATTATATTTATTGCCTCTTCAAAAGTTCTTTATTACACATGACCTCCTTCCGTTATAATTTGGATAAAAAATAGTGACATTAACAAAAAGAATTACATAAATGTTTAATTTTACTCCTCATGTAATATTGTCATGTATATTTTTATACTTATAAAGGGATAAATATAAAATCTATATATGGAGTGAGGTTAACATCTTTACATTCCCCTCCTATTACATGCTCATGTTAAATGATGGGTAAAATTGAAAATTTATTTAATTTTTTTTGCTAATATTAGCATTTTTCATCCAAACCATAAGAGGGTCGGTGCAAACAGTGAAATTTTTTAGGGGTGTAAGTGTAATTTTAAAATTTTTTTGGGAACAGTGTAATTTCGTATTTTTAGATGAGGTTTAAGTGTGATTAACCATTTCTTTTTAAACTACAAGTACACTTCTTGAAGGGTGACAATATAATGTACCGAATAGGTGTCTGTGTAAAATTTCGTTACTGAATATGAGTTTAGTATAATTACAACTACAATATCAAAGAGGTGTACTTGTAGTTTTGCAAAGTGTAGAGTGTGTCTGTATAATTGAAACCTGACCTTAAGGGGTGTTAATGTAGTTTACCCAAAAGAAAAAAAAAGGGAATTGTATGCGCATCATTAGGGATGTAAACAATTAAAGTCAAACCAAACACGTCATTGCTCATAACTGTTCTAATTATTATTGAGCTTGAAAATTTTCATTTGAACTTGATTTTGATTATTATGTAATCAAGTTCAACGAACTTTAATCGAATCAAATATAAGTCGAGCACGAATAATCAATATTTTTTAAATATATTTTATTATTTTTATATTAATCTAATGAAAAAATTTATTCAAGTTAATTTGTTAAATTCAACAAAGTAAATTCCAACGAATTTTCATTAATCAATATCAATCCAACATCAAATAATTTGATTTGTCTTTCATCCCTATTTATCACTACATTTATATCTCGAAGGCTTGTATTGTTTAAAAAATTATAAAATATAAGAATTTATAACATATTTTAAATAAAATTAGCCAAAAACCCTCTTAGTTGCCTTGGTGCAAGGGGAAAAAATTAGGCTATCAACTTCTGCAATCAGGAGGCCGCTGGAGCTATTATTCAAAACTAGAGAAGAATTTCACTAACTCTCCAAACAATAAATACTTGCTATTATTTCGCGACGACAAAATCCCAGCAAAGCCTAACATCCACGAAAATATTGATTGACATTTATTGAGTGTTAGTGTTGTCTGAAATTGACCACAACAAATATTACTAGTCAATAAATCATCCCTTTGCTTAGGGATCGGAAGGAACCGATGACTGGTTTTGGAGATGTTTAAGCAATTTTTTGCTATAGGAAGGCTAGCTGTGCTGCAGATATTTTTGCTCGAACCGCAGATATAAATAGAAGTCCTATGCAGATCTTTTTGTTCGCCACATCTTTTGCAAAGGATGTTCTATCCTTAGACCATCATTTTGTATGTACCTGGAGTACCGCCTCCCTTTTTGTAATGAATATTATTCTGCAATAATATAAATCTTTCTTTCTATTAAAAAAAAATGTTACTAGTCGGTAACGGTGTCAAAAATTTATGTTTTGGTAACCTAGTTTACTATTTGTTCTTTGAATTCCTCAAAGAACTTTGTCAATTCCAGTAGCATGGACGAAGATATTAATAATATCCCAGTTTGCAGGTTATTTCTAGATTTTATAAT
This sequence comes from Sesamum indicum, assembly GCF_000512975.1. NCBI lineage: Eukaryota > Viridiplantae > Streptophyta > Magnoliopsida > Lamiales > Pedaliaceae > Sesamum > Sesamum indicum. Next base: position 4,740,630 of record NC_026153.1, read on the forward strand.
AAGAAGAGTGTACGTTTTGTATTTAGGTTAATTTTTTCCATGGTCGTTGCTTTACGCGTTATAACCAAGAGAATTGGAGCATAAACGTCGTCAATTTATTGGCTTAGTTGGTACCAATCTCTTCCTTCAAAGAGAGGGTGCTGGGATCACAAATAGGTGTTCCCGACCCCTGTTGTAATTTAAAAAAAAAAGGTGAGCGTAGACTTCTAGACAAGGGAACTAGGACTAGGGTTCTTAGCAGCTTCCTACATACGACGTCAATATGATGTGGTGAAATTTTGAGTTTAGGTTTTTTTTCTTTCTATAGTATGCGATTCATTATATCATTCAATATATTCAAATTAAAAGACTAGTTCAATATATCAATATTTTGAATGAATAAATAGTTTCAAAGGATTACAAAAGCAACAATAAACTACTGTAGACATACACCCACATTCATGAACTCAAACTCTCAACGTTTTAGTTGTGAACCCTCAACCTACCAATTTAGTAAGATTTTATTGGTTGCGGACAAATAGTTAGAGAGAGAATTTATTGTCAATTTTTACACGTGTCAAATCATGATTAGTAAACTTGCCTATAAAACTTAGAATATTTAGGTCATCTTTACTTTTTGTGATATGATAAAGGCGGCATTTATTAAATAGTGATTACAGCTATGATAACCAGTTGGGTGATTGCTTAGTGTTATGTTTACTGCATAATATTACACAATGGATTACATATTGATTATAATGGATGTCATGTTTACTATCAAACATTGTACAAGTGAAAGACTGTTTTATCCTTGAAAAAAGACAAACATATCACGATCAATACATTGTACTTTGGTGTATGTTTTCTGCCCACAAGTCATCGTTTTCCTCCTACATTAGGTAAGCTTCTTTCCTCCACACTTGAAAAACTTTTGAAACCCCTTCAAATTTCGACCTGCATTTGGGTTGAGTGAAACTCAGCAAAAGTGACCAAGGCCAAAGCTTGTTTTTTTCAAAAAGGATGTGACGTCGTATCACTTCATACAAGTCGATTGTCGGGGAATTAAATTCAAAGCAAGGCCAGAAATGAGAGGATGTTGAAAAAAAAGTCAAAATTTAATCATAATTCGGTGGGCCATTTTGACATATTTAACACAGGCTTTGAAATCCTAATATAAATCGCACAACAATCAGAATTTGTGCCGAATCTAGACTTAAAAGCCGACCCAGAAGAAACTGAACAAAAATAAATAAAACATCCTAAATAATCACCCAAAATAAAAGTGGCTTTATAGTGGAGAGCAAATCTAAGCTAGCATGTCCGAAGGGCTTGTCGAATCCAATTCGTGTTAATGTTATGGTTTGCAATTGAATATTTTGATTGTATATTGAGAGTTTAATTTAGTAAGATTATAATATACTTTGGTTTTTATGATCGAGTCCGTATTCGTAATTAGCTAGATCATTCTGAGAAGTATTTATTATTATTTTTATAATATGTAATTTATTATATCATTTAAATTATTTTAGAAGTAGACGATATACCGATATCCGTAAAACTCCAACTCATCCTTCTGATTGTGATGTGCAAATTTTATCAATTGAGTAAGAATTTATTTACATAAACATTTCTAAGTCTAATATTTTGTTAATATTTGCGAAAAGCCCATTTGCCGAATGGGATGAAAAAGTAAAACGACAGACACAAACAACTCGAACCTGAGAAATCTGACCAACAATCACCAAAACCAACCTATTTTAGTGAGTGTTCGAGTGTGTGCCGCGTGGAATGAGCTAATTTAGATATTTTTTTGGCCCAATCTGATATTTGTGGTTTTTAAAAGACTTAGTCCAAATCCGACTTGACAATCATTAAAATTGCACTTTGCAGTTAATTAGATGGGGTTGGATGGGAGCAGGTTTGGCGATTTTTAGTAAAGAGTTAATCACATGTATAATTATATTAGTATTTTGTAATCACTTATACTTTTATTATAGTTATTATGTCATAATAAATGCATTTCTTTATAGTGATAATTAGCAAAAATGTAAAGATATGATATATCAATTATAATTTAAAACAAATGATATTAATTTTTTAGTATTTTGATATGTAGTTAATTATTTATAAATAAATAAAATATATTTAAATTAATAAAAAAAATTAATTGAGCTAATAATATATAATTGTTATAAGTGACTTTTATATTGCATGTAAATTTTTAATTTGAAAAGTGAACTTTAGTATATTAAATTTGTATTGTGTTTTAAAATTTTATTTTTTAAAAAATTTATATACTTTTTATTTATTTTTATATTAAATTAATATATATCATAGATAAATATAATTTATTGTAATATATTTGGACACAATAAACAATATAAATTAATTAAGTATATTTAAATAAAATAATAATATAAATAAATTACTTTAAAATATATTGAAATATGAAGCAAAAGGGGCAAAATAGACGTTATACACTTAACATAATCCCAAAAAAGGCCAAAAAATAAGGTCAACCCCCACAATAGGCGCGTTTCACACACTTTCAATTAATTTCTAACGGAGGTGGAATTTTTTACTATATTTATAAAACACAGAATTTTTTAACACAGGAAGTTGTTAGCTAAATTTGAAAAATACATGGGGGTGTTGTGCAGTTTAACCTTTCATACTTCAATTTCTTTTATGGTATTGTATACCGCATATCACACTTATAACTTAATATTTTGTTAACGGTCATTCATTTATTATGATATTTTACAATAATTGCCTAAAACGATTGGAAAAAGAATGAAATTTGAAGCAAAATATTTGGAAAAGAATCATATCTCCCGAACCAAAGAATTATTTAATTACACAAATACGCCGTATTCTTTATAAAATTATAAATATATTTTTTAAAATCGTAATTATAATTTAATCGACACACTCTCAAAACCAAAATATAAACTCAAATACTTTTCGAAATAAATTATATTGACAACCTCACGGGGTGTAATTATATTTTATAAAAATAAAAATATTTATATAATAAAATCTAATTTAAAAATAAATAAATGTAATTTACTCTAAATAAAATGAGTAAAGTACAAGAAAAGCATGAGACTTGTGTTACACCACATCCATTACCTTCTTCCTCCCTATTATTAGTTTTCGTTGTTATGTGCTCCTTATTTTCTCTACACAATCAAATGTCTTTGGAATTTTGCGTTTCTATAATTTTTTTTTTCCTTTTTTTAATATTCTTTTCTTTTTTTTTTAAATACTTAAATAAAAATTATTAACATTTTACTAGGTGAATAAATTTCTCAAAATTGCTTAAGATAAGCCCAAAGCAAAAACAGGCTTCGAATTAATTGCATTTTACCCCCTATCAAATTAGCAATAGACATAAATTATCTCAATTTTTTTTTTAAATAAATGACAATGCGCGTCCCTGAAGTGTAAAACATAAGTTCGTTTTCTTTCACACTAGGGAGTCGCATTGCATTTTAATGTAGTGTTACTTTCTTTTCTTTGGAGAATTTTATGAGTAAATTACATCGACGTCACATTGAAATTAAGTTTAACAAATATCTCATATTTTTTATAAAATTACAAATACACTCTCAAAGGTGTTTCTTGTGGATTAGAGGTTATCCATGTACATTATCATTACAACCTAATGACATGAACTTGTCTTTTACAAAAAAATAAAAAGGTAAATTACAACGACCTCTTTTAAAGTTTGTCATAATTACGAATACCCGCTCGTTGTTTGAAAAATTACCAATACCTCTTTGATTTTAACGACCGTCTAACAATTAACTCCATCCGTTAGGTTTTTATTCATTTTTTATAGTGAAGTGACCAAAATGCACTTGTGGATTAAAAATTAAATTTGTATTTATTTATTAAGTGAATATTTTTTTATAATTTTTAAATTTTTCATCCATCTAGTTCGATATTTTTTATTTTAAAAAAAAATATAGTAAGGGCAAAGTTGATAATTTTATACCTCCATACAAGGGTTGCATAACTTTATCAAAAATTAGGGGTATTTATAATTTTTCAAACAACGATAGTTATTCGTAATAATACCAAATCTAATGGAGGATGTTGTAATTGACCCAAAATAAAATAAATAAATAAAATAAAATATTTATGTAATTAGACTTAACATTGCAACGCCAATATAATTTATCAATTTTTTTTTCTTTATAAGGAATTAGTAGCGTTTATATGGACAAGTGCAGATCAATTAATTTGTGATCAAAACAGATTTGAATATCTGTAACATCAATAAACATATACTGCAAATGAATGATCAGAAAAGGGGAAAAAAACTCAAAACCATTACATTACATTCCTCTACTGCACAAATGATTCGTCACCAGTCACTGGGGAGAAGACGCCAATGGAAGCACCTGTGAAGCTGATGAATCTCTCACTAAGTTCTTGTTAATGAAAGAAACAAAAGAAGCACTTTTTTCCTCTTCTTCTTGACAGCTCATTTTCGATTCTTGAAATTGAAAGCCAGCCCTTTTCTTCTCAGCTTCTTCCACCAACAACCTCCTCAGTAGCTTATCCTCAGCATCTTTCAAGAACTTGAACTTGGGAGGTGGGGAAGATCTAAATCTGCTGAGTTCCGCCTCCGACAGAGACTCAAACAGAGGGTTGTTGTAGGAGTCCAGAGCGTGTGGAATCTTGACTGTTGGTGAGGACAAAGGGGTAAGAAAGGGGGTTCCGACAAGGTCAGTGCTCAAACTCCTTGTTCTTGACCCTTTTCTTGATTTCCCATCCTCAGACTCCAAATCCTCTTTGCTTTCCTCTTTAATGGTGAAGAGAAATCTTGGAGGCCCACAGAGGTTGTGGGTTCTCATCAACTCCGTTTCCACCCCTTCTTCACCAAACCCTTTCGGCCCCAAATCCTTGCTCGAGCCCATCTCCAAGTCTTGCTGTTCTTGGGGATTTCTCACTGAGCAGCTGCTGAGTTCTTGGCTGCTTGAAGTAGTGTGGAAAGAAGTGAGCTTTTTCCAGCAGAGGAGGACTGAGAAATCCTCAATTTCTTCACTATTACTACTACTACTACTACTACCAGTACTGCTAATGCCTATTCTCTTCTTCCACCACAGCAAATAGTAGACCTCTGCAACAAGCCCCATCAATATGCAACCGAAAACAAAGCTCAAACCAATGCCTACACCACTGAAAGATCCCATCTTTGCATAGAAATTAAGCCCACTTCTGAGATTCTCTCATTGGGATAAGTTTAATATCCTCAAAACTCAAAGCCCCGATGGAAATTTCCACAGATATTTAACCAAGAAAGACATATCTATTGATGTAAAGTTGGAATGCAGATAAGGAGAAGAGGACTAGCCTCTTTTTCTTGAGATCTCTATGGTAGTTCTCTGTTTGGCTTGAAAAAGCAAAGACCTAGCAAAACCAAGTTTTGCCCCTCCAACTTCACATCCTCCTCACCAAAGCAAATAAAATTTCCCTTAAAAGAGTTCTTGAAAAGACCTTATTTATGAGGTATACATTGCCTCAGATACACGCTATTGCCTGTGAGATTGTACGTGTACACAAGAAAAGAGATAAAAAATGTTACCTTTTAAACAATTCTACATGTCATCAAAAAAGCAGCTTGTAAAAGCAAGAATAAAATGAGCAAGAAAAGTCTTAAGTCATGATCATAATCATATTGATAATCATGATATCAAGTTCCTAAAACAAAAGGGATCTATGGGATCTGAGCAAATTCAGGGAGGAGAGAGAGAGGTGAGAGGTGAGGTGTATGTGTGTATAGAATGGTTGGAGGGGTCACATCTTCACTTGAAACATCACATGTGCTGGCAAAAGGCAAAAGGCAAAAGCCAAAAGCCAAAAGCATGGGGTTAATAATCTAAAGATACAAAACGAAAGTGTTTCCAGTGGAAATAGAGAAGTTCGTAGCCAGCCCCCCACGCCAAACAAGATTGAAAGAAAAGCAAGAAATCAAGAACTTGGGAAAGAGCAGAAGATTAGGACAAATATATTTCTGGCAGTTGGGTCTCAATCCTTATTACTCTAGAAAAGACAGTCATGTATAGAGACATAGACACTTTCTTTGTAAACTTAGGATCATCCTACACCTTGTGATAGTAGGATGAATCTTAACTCATGATGTTCTTTGTATGTCTATATCTATATCTATACATGTATGTTGGATTGAGTTCAACAGAATCGGTCATAGTTGTTAATTCATGGTTGATTGTTGGCTGCTGTGGAATCACTTATGGTTGGTGACATTCAAGGTGGATCAGTTGTAATAGACTCAGTCGTGTGTGGAATGATAGAAGTACTTGAATTTTGAAAAGAAAAGAAAAAATGGATGGAAAGAGTATATGCTAATTTAGATTGGATCTAGATTGCTGATTTGGGGAGATGAGTTGATGAAAAATTTCATGTTAATTTGTATTATTCATTCCAAAAGATAGCCTTATTTTTCTTGTCATTTCAATTTTATGCAATTCTAATTTGAGTTTTTCGTTCAAAATTATAAGTGCATTTCATGATTGATTTATGGGTATTTACATTAATTTTTACTTTTATGGTGAATAAATTATAAAAAAAAGTTCTTAGTTAAGCATAAAAAAAATAGGAATCGTTTACAAATAAAAGTTAGAAGTGAAAAAATTTGACGTTTGAGTGTTTGAAAAATGGCTTGATATTTACAATTTTAGTAATAAGTTGCAAAAATTAATAGGAATGTGTTTATAACTTTTGATTTAGATTAATTTAATTTAATTCATTCGAAAGTAAAAGTTATATAAGAAAAGCGTACTTTTCACTTTATTTTGAATAATAAGCACTTAAAATAAACATTTGCAAACACTTTGATCATGTATCGAGTGTGACTAAGAATTACTGGGAGACCGAGAAGCCATGCGAATTGCGAATGCCATGTTGCCGCTGTACTTCAAGATACTCGGCAGGCCTGGGCCACAAGGTCCTGGGTGGCCAGGCTGCTGTTAGCATAAAATTTGATTTTTATTTTTAGTGATAAATATTATTTTCGATCTTATTTCATCCCTATTTTAAGGCATTTTTAGTTTTTTCTGCTGAGTTTTAGATCGAATGCGGTACCTATTTTGCTTCATTTTCTATAAACTGCAGGTTGTAATTGGCATCTGACGACACCGCCAACATGCATGCCGGTGGGCATGTTGTATTCTACACTCTAGTTGAGATTGTGCTTCCTGAATACTGGACGTGCGCAGTCAAATGCTGAAGGATTTGAACTTTCCAGGGTGTATCTGCCCTGTGATGAGATACAAGGAAAGCGGGCTGTAGCATGGTTGTGTCGACCTCTGAGTGGTTATTTAAGGCAGAACTGGTAATAGATTGAGGCAACTCTTGGGGCAGATGACTTGCTCTGAGCGATGCTCCAAGAAAAGGGGGATTCATTTTCCCTGGCAAGTTGATTTTGCCGACCAACCATTGACGGCAATGGATAGCCGCTCTCGCTTTTTTCTTCATCGGCATTAGCCGTCAGGTGATGCTCATGTGCTGTCCTCTTGTGTGGCCCATGCAAGTGGTTCATCATCCGCTGTTTATGATGTGGTGCCAGATTGGTGGAGAAATTTTGTTTTGAGATAACTTGGTCTGAGAAATTTTCTTGCAGAAACGTTTTTGTTTGGAATAGCATGTTCCCTAAATTCGAGTGACAATTTTGACTTTCCAAAATCCAAAAAAAAAAAAAAGAAAAGAAAAAATATTCCCAAGATGAATGTTGGATTCAGGCCTTCTACACTCATAAATATGCACAATGCCCGAGATGTGATGTCTACGCTCATAAATATGGTCCTCAAACAGTTGGTGATGTCTACTGTGTCAATGTGGTGATAATTTGGGGATCAA
>NC_026153.1:4748515-4752359 GCF_000512975.1 Sesamum indicum
CACTACCACTCCCCCCCCCCCCCCCAGGACACTAACTAAAAGGGATAAGCTCTTGAAAAGGCAGGGCGAGATTGTAGATGGGTATGGCAACAAGATTCCAGACAGACAACCATGCGATCCAGTGCCAAGAAGTCAGTAATTCTAGTTGCAGAACAGAACTCTTAGGAGTAGAAGATGAAGAGCTTAGCTGGAGTTGATCAGCTATGAAAACATTTTACTTTCTGAATAACCGGAATTTATCCTTGCCACTAAATTTCTGCATTCCTTGATTCTTGTGGAGCAAATTCCTCGTGTATAGAAAATATTGATCCGTTCTACTGTACTATGAGAAAAATTCACTCTACTGTCAGACCTGCTGTGGTGGAGTTGACTTCTCTATGTTCTACGTATCAAACACAGTGTTCCAATTGAGGCTTACAATTCATGTCTAATGTCCCAATTCAGTTCTCTAATAACGCAGACCTCTTAGCTATTTAGTCCAAATAAAATAGTTCGTCAAAAGAGTTGCCCAACTAATCAGCATTTATATCTGGTTCATCCTTGCGGCCTTGATATATAGACCTTATAGTTTCTCTAGGCAGCTGATCCAGGAATTTAGAGGCTTCACATTCAAATTCAACAACGGCGTTGGGTCTTATTTTTCTATTTTTGCATAAACATGAGCAATTCTGTAAGGAATAACATAAAGGGAAAATTTAAGAGCAGTGGTAAAAATCATCTTAGAATTTCTATGCACACAGGAAACAAGGTCAGTACACTTAGGAGACATCTATTTGTTTGGCCTATGAGGCTGTTCTCCATACATGTTTGAGAATTCTTGAGCTTTGCCACTATCAAACACTTACCTAGCAATCCTGTCTAGTTATGAGCTTTGGAATTTCAACCTTAAATCACTTGATGAGAATTGCCTTAGTCGTAAATGCCACAGGGGTCACCGCATGGGTTTGCTTCAACTATTTTTCTTTGCGTATTAGAAGAGTATGAAAGCCTTCAACTCAAGTGGTTATAGGATCAACTGATGTTGTTTAACTCAAAGGTTGAAATCAAACTGAAATTTCTGGTTTGAAGTTTGAACTACCTTTAGCCTGCTGAGTGCTGATGCTGCAGTTTTGATATCTATCAACAGAAAATCTCCGTAGTCCACAATAAGCCCACTCCATAATCTTGCCTAAGAATTTTAGTATTACTAGAGAACACCAAATAATCCTCCGTTGACATAAACTACCAAAGACATAAGAAAATTCACCATTTGACCAGCTGCTATGATCTGCTAATTACTGAAAGATCCTGTTTAAGAAGATCATGTGGCCAAGAGATGTACACTGTTGGACTGAGAAAAAATTCTATCGTGATATGTGTCGAAGATAAAATTACCTAACAGAGGTATAAACCTTTTTATTTGTCCTATGTCAAATTAATACTTGAATTGGTGGACCAGGAAATCTAACCTTTGTCTACCACAGCATTGAGGTAGGATATGGACTTGCAGTGTTGAAGACTGAGCCCCATCCCGATAGGTTAATCTACCACCTGCAGTATGATATCCTAGTAGTATCCCCTCCCCATCATTTAATAAGTGAAAATAATTATTAAAAGAAAAAAAACATCCCACAATGGTATCCACTGGTAAATATGCATGATCATATTTTATGGATTGTTACAGTTAACAGGCAACCATTGTTACACGAAGCAGTTTATCATACCAACTCCGGCATATTGGTCATGGAATCATAACAAAAATTGATCCAAAATTTCTGCACACATTTATTGTGTCAGGGAAAATCTGATGGAAGCCTCAACATTTAATGGATGCCCCTCCTTTAGCAAGGTCCTCAAGTGCCTTAGATATCTGATCTTCATTTAAGCCTTCCAGGCGTATTCCCCTCTCGACACCCATGTCTACAACAAACCAGGATATATATTACTTAAAGCGATCGTAACTACAAACATAAGTTTGACATATATTATTTGCAAAAGGCACAATAACTGGACAACCCGAAACTGCTGAATACACTTTTTCAGCGTATTTCAAATAACACGCATAAGAAATTCCTTTGGACCTATGACCCTCAAAGGGTAATCACATACTGAATTATAGATGATCCGAAAAAAGTTTCTATTTACAAGATTTTCATGCATTGCATGTGTACTCTGAAAGCAATAACGAAACCAGTTTCCTTGCTGTCTGCCTACCAGCATCCAGCTCCAGTGTACATTATCAATAGTGCACATTTACAATATTTCAATACTTATTAAATGCCACCACCACCCCCCTCCCCCCCTAAAATCCATTTCGCCATCATGCTCACTATACTATCATTTTTCTCTTAATACAAAGTAAATTAATAAAAGTGGGGCTTCACTAATGATATTGTCAAGTATCAACAATAATCTGATTCTGAGACCGAAAGCCTGTATCAACTCTTCATACATCCAGACGACATCATACCCCGAATTAGATCTTCTTCTCAAATTTTAAACTTTTTTACCACATGAACAACTCTCGAATAAAAATGAACATATAACTCCAAAATGTAGGCTCCAGACTACAAAATTTAGAAAAGAATCATATTACAGCAATGCTCTAGCATGCTCTTGTTTCGAATTATAAAAGTAAGATTAGAAAGCTTTCTAAAACTTAGAAGCTGAACTGACATTCTGATAACAAAGAAATATGCTAACTGGAAACCAACAAAATTAGAAAGAATAAAAATTACCATATCTAGCCCAAAGCTGAGGCTCAATGCCATTGGCCTCACGGATCAAAATCGGGAGCCTAGGGTTTTTGGTCTTCAGATCCTTATAGTTATTCTCGATGAAAGCTCTATCAAAACAATAAGAACCATAATCAACAAGATGATGATTGCAAAATACCAAATGAAATTGGGCAAAATCAGAAAATGAATACGAATCAGGCAAAACCTAGTCGAGGAACTGGATGGTGAATTAGGAGAAAATAGGATGCGAAGTTCCTTCAAATTTCGATAAAGTTGTCCCCTCCACGCCATAGCTGAACTTCTCTGTTTTCCTTTTCCATTCTTCAATTTTTTTCCTTTTCCATAAATAGGGAATGGGGTAACCTTCAAATTTTTTATTTTAGGTATATGATTTATTGCACGGTAAATTACGTCAACACCTATTGAATTTGATATATTAAAGTTACTTCCCTTGAGGTTCGTCTCGTCTTATATTTAACTTCATCAGTAGTGTTTTGGTGAATTTATCATAGATTATTTTTAAAATACTCCTAATAAAAAGTTTGATTATGATTTGACCAACTTTTGAAACGAAAATGCTCTTTGAACTAAATTCTAATATTGTAACTATTACGAGGGTTAAATGTTACGGTCTCACATACTTTGTACTTAAATATAATATTTTATTTTAATTTTTTGGCTAAACTAATTATTTTTTCCATTAAATATTGCAAGAATTATCTTATATATTAAGGTGAATTGCAGCCACACTCCCTAAAACTTAGTATGATTACAAATACATCCTAATATTAACAAAAAAATAGAAAAAAATAACTACATTTAGTTCAGATTGATTTATTGGTGATTTATTGCAAGTTAACTAAATTTTCTTATAGTCAAATTCCTTGATACATTTTTACACATTAATGCAAACGAAAATGTATATCTTTACCGTTATAAGAGTAGTTTAGTTGTATAAATTATTTAATTTGTAATAAGTTAGTAATAAAGCAATCGAAGATAAATATCAATTTTTATTTGTTAATATCAACAAATAGAGTGCATATTGACCAACATAGAAATTTATTTATTAGACGGAAGCAAACCTCAGAGGTGCTAGATGTAATTTTTCAAACCAAAAGAAGTTT
>NC_026153.1:4752409-4825594 GCF_000512975.1 Sesamum indicum
TCAATGTAATTATAGAAAGTTGAGCGGTAATTTACGCAACTTCACTATACTTTTGGGATATCAATGTAATTATAGGAAGTCGAGGGGTATTTATATGTAATTTCTCTACACTCGAGGGGTATCAATATAATTATTCCTTTTAAAAATTAAGGAAAAATGTACAAAAAAAAAGAAAAAAAAAGAAAAGAAAAAAAAAGAAAAGAAAAGAGAGCCCCTAAATTCTTTGGAAGCAGGAAGGGAAATAGCAGCAGACTAAAAAGTCGCGCACAAGTTGAACTCTCTGTGGCTTGGTCTGTTCACTCTCTCTCCTCCCCAGCCCACCCTTTTCTCTCTCCTCAAAAATCTTCGTCCCCTTCCGAACCCTAAACCTAAATTATCTGCTGCTTCTTCAGATCTCTGTCACTCTTTCTCTACACTTACGCCCGTATAGAAGAGAAGATGGCAGGTGCAGCACTGGATATGACTCTTGACGATCTAATCAAGAGCAACAAAAAACCCGCCGCCCGGGGTAGAGGACGCGGCGCTGGTCCTGGCCCTGCACGCCGCCAGCCTAACCGCTCCGCCAATCGCGCCGCTCCTTACGCCCCTCCCAAGGTCGGATCTTGTTGCCGCTTTCTATGTTTATACTTGAGGATGTTTCAATTGGATCTCCTTGTTTTTCTCTTTAAATTATTCTGAGTCATGAATTATGGGTTTGGAATAGGCGCCTGAATCAGCTTGGGGTCATGATATGTTCGCCGCCGGCGGTCGAGCTTCTAGTATCGAGACTGGAACGAAGTTGTACATATCCAATTTAGATTATGGGGTCTCTAATGAGGATATTAAGGTAATTCCTCGGAAGTACGGCTGTGTTTTTTGTTCATTTTTTCCCGACCAAAAAAAGGATTCTGCTAGAATATGTTCCATATCTCTTCCCAATTCTTCCAATTTTCTTGTTTTAATATTTTTGTTTGATTTACCAGTGCGAATTTTTGTTTCTTGAAGGTGTGATTTTTTTCTACTGCACCAGGTGGTTGCTTGTGCCTTCTAGTTGCGTCTTGTGGAGAATGTTACACGTGCATTGTGTTGTTCCAATCAATTGTTGTTTTTTGGTTTTAGTTTTTATGTAGACACAGCTTGCTATGGCATATTTGTAGTCTGCTGCAGCAAGTTTAGCAAGATATATCACTGATATTATTATCTACTGACCCTTTTTTAGGAGATAACGGACAGTTAGAATATAACATGAATAAGACTCTGAGAAAAGCTAACACTGACCTCCACATCCGAACCAACTGCACCGAGGCCAAATCTTGTTGCTCAATTGGCCCATAGAAGTTGGGGTATCCTAAGGAGAAAGAACAGCTTGTAGTTCACTGAGCATCATTCTTCCATCAAAATTACTTAAATGGCAACAACACTGTCTGTCCTGGAAACCTTTATCAGAATTTTGAATATGAGGCCTAAGCTGATGGTTCGAGTACACAAAAACATATCTAAAAGAATCCCTTAAAAATTAATAGAAACCAAACACTGTTTATGCATTATTTTTTTTGAGTTAATATCAGTAGTTTTGGTCAAAGTAAAAAATTAATATCCTTTTCAACTTATGGATGTAAACTGAATAGCATGCTCCTTTCCTTTTACAAATTGCTTTGATCTTCATCAACAATCTCCAGTCCCAAGTAAAGATCAGTTCTTTATTACATTTGGTATTATTATCTTCTCCCTCTTTTGTTTTTCAATGTACCTATAGGTTTGATGAGAAAGGATAATATGTACTCTCTTAATTTATATTCAATGATGTATACACTTACATAGATAAAAATATGTACTCATTTAGATTTGCTAACTTCATGTATAAACATACCTATGCTCTCCGATGCATGGTCTATTGTCAAAACATGTTCAGTAAAGTTGGTCATTTGTTATATGTTCTGCATGCATTAACTTCATATCTTCCTTTTAAAAGCAAATAAAGGAAATTGAGCACTTCAGTGATTTCCTAACTAAAATCTAATCTCCATTGTCTAATGTTTTCTTTTTCCTGAATCATTCTCTAAGGTTTTTCTTCACGTTCAGTTAAATTGTTTGCCTTTTGGCTGTTGCCACTGTTCATAAAATAGTGATGGAATGTATCTTTGCCTGGATAAATTTAGGGGGCATCTTCTTGTACTGTTAGTCTGTTTTACTATGTTTAACTGTTGCCTTCTAGAGTTTGCAAGCGAATCTTATCTTGGCTGTATCTTCTTTATGGTGAAATTGACTTCTCCATGTTGATTCTTATACAACTGGTCAGTTTGAGTATTCTTATCGGTGGAGGTTTGGATATTAGTACTCGTGAGTCGTCTTTATGGTGCATCTTTATGGTGGTGTTGATCGAAGATCATTTTTGTTTGCATGTAATACAGGCATTGTTGCTTAGTTTGTTTTTCCTCCTCTTTCTATGTACTTTCAGGAAGTTGCTTTACATTTACCCTACTGAAAAGGAAATTATTTAATGTTAAACTGAAGGAACTGTTTGCGGAGGTTGGTGACCTGAAGAGGTATCATATACACTATGACAGGAGTGGCCGATCAAAGGTATTATCCAAGTTTGGCACTGCCTTTATTTCTTGTTATGTTTTTGTTTTGATATAGTTTAGAATTTCTTTTTTCTCTAGGGTACTGCTGAAGTAGTCTTCTCACGGCGTCAAGATGCACTAGCCGCCGTTAAGAGGTATAATAATGTTCAGCTTGATGGGAAACCAATGAAAATAGAGCTTGTTGGAACAAATGTCTCAACCTCTGGTGCCGTTCTTCCGCCTGCTGCCCCTTTTGCTGATCCAAGTGTAGCTCTAAGAAGGTATGTATTTTGTTGAATTGATGTTTTAAAATGTTGTATTGCTTCATGAATTGCACATCACTGGCAAGTTTTGTGCTTAAATACGAGACTTCCTCCCATGGACATATATAAAATCCTTTTACCCAATAAGTTGTAATGTACTTCCCATAATTATAACGTCAAACTTCTATTAGGAAGATATGCAAATACTCAAGTTTGTCTGTTGGATGTGTGCAGATAGGGCAAGGTGTCTTCCTTTTTTTCTTGGAAGAAGCTCAATTCTGTAGATGGATTGGGTCTTATCTTTCTCCATTGCATAAATTGCAATTCTTCTGTCATATGTACTGCAGTTATATCCGGTGCCGAGCGGAAGGGATTTTAACTTTTCTCACAAATAACTGTACATGCATGTGTTGTTTGAATTAATTAATCATGTTCCGCTTTCTTAAAAAATTGATCAAGGAAGTTGTTCTCCAATTGCTCTTGCTGATTAGTAAAACATTCGAATTTACTTGTTGAAAATGCAATGATATTTATATCATTAGTTGTGCGTTGAATTACAAAATTGTCCATTTTATATGCTTCTGGAATACATATGGGTATATGTAAATGAATGACTACAGATATTGCTCAAGTTCTTATCTGGAAAATGAAGCTGTGTAGTGTGTACCTTTTCCTTTTATGGAAGTAGTAATAACTACTGTTCAATTTTTGAAGACTTTTTAAAGTTGTCTACCAAGCAAACAGAGATCTACGTAAAACTGAGAAGCAGCCTATTGGAAATGAAGATGTGTTCCTACTGTTATCGTTGGGATTTTTGCGCATTTCGTTGTTTTTTTTCTAATATTCCTTGAAATTATGCCATGCAGTGGCGGACAAGGGAGAGGTGGTTTTGGGAGACCACGTGGTGGCGGACGAGGTCGTGGATTTGGAAGAGGCCGTGGACGGGGAAGGGGCCGTGAGGAGAAGGTATCTGCCGAGGATCTAGATGCTGATTTAGAGAAGTATCATGCAGATGCGATGCAGACAAATTAATTGAGGCTAGCATATTTACTGGATACGTGTTTGCTCCTGTATGAGTTTGATGCTCAAAATTCGCTATAGTCTGTACTTTGAACAATATAGGTACTTTCAGAGAGGACAGAGGGAGCTTTAGTGGGGGGAGTAGAACTCTGTTTCAGGGAACTTGCTTTACTTATCAACTGTATGTTTCATGATCGACATAAGTGTGTGGTTGACATTTAAGCATCTTCTTTTTCCTGAAAACTTGGAGTGGTATTATGCATCATGTGCTTTACCCCCGCTGAAGGTTATTGGTAAACCAGAAGGCACAGACCAGAATCAAAATTGAAGCAATTCAGCGTGCTCAGTTTTGAAACCGAAGCCAGTCCTGGATCTTCGAAACTGTGGAGCATCAACTTTGAGAGATTCCGTGCATTGCTCTCCATGACTCCTTTTATATTGAAGGTCTGTGCCATTTTCCTGATTAGGTTCTTCCTGAAGGTGAAGTTGTGTTCATTTTCCTGATTAGGTTCTTCATGAAGGTGCCTCTGTTCATAGAACTTTCAACTTATCCACACGACCTACTTGTACTGAATGTCTCTTTCTACTAGTAAGTGCCAAACCTTGTCAGCTTCATTTCAAGTAAGAATCTGGTAATGGCATCTTTTAGATGAGAGCTACATTATCTAGAAGGTTTTCTGGAGGTATGGACATGGTCCCTATTCATATAGCAATGAATAGGGGGACCAAGTTTAGGGTTCTTGATGCCTGAAGTTCAACGAGATGTTTTTGTCTTATGATAATCTGGCATTTATCATATATGAAGGTCATGCCTCTGAATTCTTATCTGGGACAGTCCTCTTCAGAACTAGAAAAGTTTTAAATTAAGGGAACCGGATAAAATGTCTCATGTTTTTTGTTGCTGGCTTGTGGTTAGCATCAGAACCTTAAGCTGCTTGTACCCAGATGCTATTACTTATTCCACTGCTTGTTTTCATCATACAAAAGACTGGAGCCTACTGGATTGGGTGTCATGGTGAAGTTGAGAAGTGTGAGGTGAATATAGGTTTAAGAGACGCAAACCTCATTGAAAATGTTTGCAATTATTTCAAGGATAAGATTTCCTGCTGTGTCATACCTTTGGTCTTCGGTGGAGGGTGATGATCATCTCTTTATTCATCGTTTTTTGGGGTTTATTCCTGATCAGTTTTTTTATGCGCAAGAACTCCAAGATTTGCTATGATTTGGTTCTGCTACAGCTCTGTCAGTGGTGTCAAGTTATGGACAGAATGGAGATGTGCGAAACTTCCTCGAAAATTGTTTTGCTTACTCTCTTATGATTAGTTCAAGTATGCCTAAATAATTTTTTATATTGTATTTCTTCTTGCTGATTGCATAATAATATTAAAATTTTATTTCTGAAATACCATAATCACAAACTTGTCTATTTCTTTATGTTCTCTTTTCTCAAATTATTTCTCTCTTTATTAAGTCGCCTAAAGCAAAAACCACAAACGACATTTATGTATTTTACAATTTGGCTCATGCAAGAGTGAACATGAATTGTGTCAACATCCATCCTCCTGCCAGACGCGATAACAATTGTCATCCCAGGTTCTAAAGGATGAACGGATAAAGCATGGCAACTATCCTTGTGCTTGGCCAGCTTACAGATCCATTCTGCATTCTTCATGGCAATTGGACCAGGGTATTCTCTCAGTACGAAGAGCAATTACAAAGAAATTATAAAGCAAGACAGCGCTACCAGATTGTAATACTGGAAAGTTGGGTTGATTGGAGCATAAACCATCACCCAGGCCACAAAAAGCAGCACAATTTATGTTTAGTTGAGCTCAGACTCAAACCATTGAAATAAAGGCGGTCGAGCTCAACTTCCTGCTTAAAATTTTGTCAAGTTCTAATCTTTGTACTCCTGACACAATAGATCAGCTCTGGCGGCTGTCATCTTCAAGTTGCTACATCTTTTCGTACCTCTGTTCATTTCCTAACATTAAACCTAGCATCATTAAATCCTTTTTATTTATTTAATTTTTTGGTATACATCCACCTAATTCTGATATTTCTTCATAATACCATAATCTGTTTCGTTCCTTCAAAATGACCAAAGACTCGACATAATCCTAAATGAAATAATTTGAATTTAAGGAAGGATAAATAAAAATAATTTCAAGCGACTTCATATAGAATTCCACCAATATTTCACAAAACGATGAGAGTTGAAGAATATGAAATATTTTACAATATAGACTATCCACATGATTTGTTGTTAGGGATTTGAAATCCCTAACCTTTTATCCATCAATCTCATCGACAATAAATTAACAATCCATGAAGATGTATCTGTCCATCAAACAGCCAGAAAAGGTGTTCCTATGAAAGTTTGATCAGATTTTCACAAAGCAAGTTTATATATAATCTGTTTCACTCGTACAACATATTGTACAATATACAATCACAGCATGGTTCAAACGGAAGAAACTACTTTCCCCATATTTTCTACAAAAACTTACCACACACAAAACATTGGCATCTAAATCTATGACTGTTTAGGTCTTTTAAGTTTCTCCCAACTAGAAAAAATTAATCCCAACATGAAGTATACAATAGCTTTTATACAAGAGAGCACAAAGTTCCAACAAGACGAGGGCCAGTACCATGGATAAAGCAATCGGAAAAAAAGGCTTATAACATGCCGTGGATATCTTCCAACCTGAAAAGTAGCACCAATGTTACATACAGGCAGAACCAGATATTTAATTTCCTAATCCTTGAGCACTAAAAGAATGTAATTGGCTCCAAATACTGAAATCATAAATGCCACTATCACCTCTTTGAACTGTATCATACTCACTTTCATGTGTTGATTCATATGAAGGAAGATGCACAGTTACAGAACTCAGCAGGGAAGGGATGGGGGTTGCACAACTATGTTCATAAGAATCACAACCAATATCACAACACAGACAAAAGAGAGCTAGCAGTACACATACGTAGAGAAGACAGTCTTCAGAGACCTTTTGTGTGATTTGTTTGAATTTTGAGTTTACAACATCCAAGGGAGGTTTAACAGAGAAGTTCCATCAAGAGGTTCTCTGCTTGAAAGGATGCAGCCAAGGAAAAAAATTGTACTGCAATTATTTGTATTACAACCCACCCTTCTAGTAATAAATGAGCCAATTTTACATCACCAGACTTTCGGGAAAATATCATCTTCCAAGAAAATATTTTTTCCACATTCTTTCCCTTGTACCCCATGTGCGGTGGAAACAAACGGAATCTTACTTACCAACTAGAACAAAAGATTGCACTTAAAACAAACTGGTGATAATATCCATGTTCCAGAAAAGCATTAGAAATTTCCTATTTAAGGCAGCATAAAGGGAAGAAAATGTAGGGCCATGGCCACGCATCATATCCGGAGAGCCAGAACATGCACAAGGATGCATTGTTAAATCCCATATTCAAACGACTTACAGGAAAAAGAAAATTTAGTGCATCCCAGGCTGCATGACGGACAGCTCTCGTTGGATACATAGGACCACCTGGGGATGTAAAGCTGTATAAACATGTTTTCAGTCTTGTACTGGTTGTCATTCTAAGTTCTAGGCCTGTAGACATTACAAAAAGCATTTAACAATCAGAAGATATGATATTACATTTCATGCATATGAAAGAAAAATCTCGCATGTCATATGGCAAAACCAGTATAGTACCTTGGAGCACTTTTATCTGAGAAAGGTAATGAAGAAGTACTGGCTCCACCTTCAACTTTTGAAGCTGATAACACAACAATCAATATAATATGAGATGACAACAAAATGATAAATACAAGTCAGACACACGACATTCTACAAATTCTAATAATCCACAAGTTAGTATAATGTCATTGTATCAAATATTCAAACCCCAAATATCCTATTTGTTAATGCTAAATTGACAAGGCTGGAACTTTTGTGGGTGCTGTGGAAGAATTCTAACATATACATAGAGTTGGGATATGTACCAATTAGAAAAATATATACTGGATCTAGATACCAGCAATAACAAAGATAGAATGGGAAAATAGATCACCAATATTCTAACTCTCCCCCTCTAGTTGAAGCATATAAGTCAACCATGCCTATCTTGTTGGGGAAAGTCCTAGCTTCGTAGGCTTGGTGAATATGTCTGTTGTTTGCTTTGAAGGAGTAAAAGGGTATGGAACTTTTGACTTATGACAGCCTCCAGAATGAAATGATAATCAAGTTCATTATGCTTTGTTGTTTCACAATGAGAACCAAATGCACAGGAGACGGAGAGAGACTGTCATAATAAGTTTCACGAGGTAAGGTAACCAACTGAGTGTCTGAAGCAGATGGCTCGACATCACCACCCACAAATTAGCCCACTGTAGCTTTCTAAATTTGACCCAACATTTTCCAAAAACATGGTTAGTGAAACTACAATGTGTGTAATAACCTAGTTCTTACTTTACCAACAACTAATCCATAACCTTGGCCTCCAGAGGAGTCACAACCGCAACCCCGAATAATGGTGGCTGAGGAATCGGGGCCAGTAGTAGTTTGAGACCCAAAAATACTAATGGCAACACAAAGTACAGAAGATAATGCCTTGGACCAAGTAGGGAGACCGTCACTTGCCAACCGATCATGGACTGGGCGGAGACCACTCTCAAGACTACATAAAAACTTGGCCACCATTAATTCCTCCCATTGAGTTCTCCGAGCCTAGACGGCACGGCACAGCTTAATGGGAGGGTAAGAGTTCATCAGCAAACCTCTTAAAAAGGCAAAACAATTGGTCACAGATCAGCCATCTCGCTTAGGGGAGAAGGCCTTTTCATAAAGCTAAGAAACACAAGAAATAATTGTCTTGTGAGAATAAAGATCCAACAATACTTCCACATCGACTTGGTTGAATCCAAAAACATGACATTCTCGCTGACAGAACTTTCATGTCATTGAGAAACCATGTCGTAATGGAATAATCAGCGTGTTGCCAAGAGGCATAACTAGTATCCTTGGATGCAACAGAGAAGAACAAATATAAGATAATTTATTCTGACACCTGAAAAAGAGCTTGAGCGCCTGTGACCAAAGAATATGGTTCTGAGGGTTTAATTTTATGGTCGTACAAAAAGCACCTTTTCTTCAGAAGCATAGGCCGTAAGAGAATGAATAGAAGGGCAGAGCAGAGAGAGATGTTACAGAGCCATAACACAGCCACACAGAAAATTATAAAAATGACATAACCAACCAGGCAGCCATTTTGTTTTTGAAACTGAATGTAACACATAGAGGGTGACCCAACAGAACTACAAATCCTGGCTGAAAGAGAACACGCCATCGGTGGGACAGTGACCAGACAACTATTGATGACGCTGATAGAGACGGGAGCAAGATGGCCGGTCAAGGGACCCTCAAAAGTATTTCAAGGCACGAGGCAAAACAAGGCTGTCGGCGTGGAGGAGTCACCGTGCAACAACTGAGAGGTGGTCAATGGCTCATGCAGAGGATTCATTGTGCAACAACTGAGAGGTGGCCAATGGCGCTGATGTGAACAGAGGTAACATCGGCTACACGGGGTGAGTGAAGAAGATCGCGAAGGGTGTTTGGGCTTTGGGTCACTAGTGACAGTTCTCTCTCTCTCCAGTTTTTCCCCCCTCCCTCTCTCTCTCTGAAATGAGATCAGAACCTCTTGATACCATGTTGAAATTGAGAAGGCTGAAACTTATTGAAGATCCGAACCCCAAATATATAGAGTCAGGATTTCTACGAATTAGACAAATATATACCCAATCCAGATACCAACAATCACAAAACTGAAATCAGAAACAAGATCTCCATATATTCTAACAAGGATAACCAAATATTGTTTAATAGTTACCTGATCAGCTAGTTCAATGACAAAAATGTCCGCAGCATTCCCAATCAAGAAAGCATTCTGAGAATCAGGAAATTGCTTCAAGAAGCTTTCAAGTTTGTCAGCTACGACGAGCAAAGTAAACTCTTCTGAGAACAATGATGAAAAGGCTTATTCAATCACAATGCTGAGTATTTACTGAAAGATTGATCAAACCTGAGTTATAGAAAAATATGAATCTAGAGAGGAGAAGAAACAGGTCCCGCTGAGCCTAGTAGGGATTAAAACAACAAAAGTTATTGCAGAAGAACAAACTCATGAATGAAGACAAGCTTAGAGTCCAAAAATATTAAGCGATTTCGTATCACAGAGAATATAGATGCCAGACCTGCTGGGGGATCTTCTTTAACCTCTCAGAATCAAGAGCAACTTCGTCTAGCAGATACTGAAACAATAATGCAGTACAGGGATTAAATATATAGTTGATCAATAACAGGGAACTATGCATCTTGCCAAAAACCTCCCACCTGAAAGAGCCTCAGGAAACGCGTTGCATTAGTCTGGATATCAATCCTGCACATATAGATATACTTTGTCAGGCAACTCTTCCAAGACAATTTCTCAGTTGAAGAAAATAGAGAAGGATTTGGTCTCTTTAAGAATAAACCACAGAGAGATGGGGAGAAGAGAGACAGAATATAATTATAATGGATATAAAATTTGCAAATTTATGCAAATAGAGTTATCAGTGTGGTTCTGGAGTTAGTTTGCGTAATATGACCACCTAAAATTTCCGGTGGTCAAGTTTCTTTTTCCTCTACCTTGATAATCTGTGTTGATGCTGACACTGTTATAAACGATCAGGAGAAAAATGTTTCTGTTAGGTTCATGTTCCTGCTACAGTAACAACAAATTACAAGTACATAATATTAAGAAGATACTGGGTGGACTGTTGAATGAAGACCATAGTGGCTGTCTTAACCCCACCTACAGCCGTAGGTCCATATATGCAGCACGAAGTGAGGGCTCAAGAGAAGACTCTCCTTTGCACAGAGCAGCCACTTACAAAGGTGCGTTTGACACGTTCTTCCTTTATGTCCGCTAAGGAAAACTCAGTGTTCAATAATATTTTGTATACTACAGAAATATTTGTGGTTTCTTCCATGGAAGATGGGTAATAGTCATAGGTGACAAGAAAGGTGGGACAACCAGCATCTAACTCTAAGCACAATATGCCCCACATCATGATGAATCTTAAAAAGAATAAAGAACATGTTTGACTTAGACAGCCAAAAGGATCTACTTAATATACATAACTAACTCTATGGTTCACTCGCAGTACACTGATGCTTTCCCACATAATTAGCTTTATATTAGTCAATTACTACTTATAGAAGTAACCCCGTAATAGGCAAAGGTTCATACCAGAAAACATTTGCAGCACCTTGGACAAGAGCGGATGAGTAACGAAGTGAGACTTCAGGATTATCAAGCTGAACCTCAAACATCTGCAAAAGAGAAGTAACATATTAAAAGATTGGTAATCTGAAATAAAAATTCTCAATTGAGTAAGATACAAGATGAGACACCAGTGATGAAGATATTATGTACTTGGTGAAGATGGATGTGTATGACAGATCATAGAGAGAAGTGAAAAGGAGAAATGAGAAACAATATAAATCGATGAAGTTCCATATTGCATAGGATTCTACCTCAATCAGTACATCTAGCACTCAAAAGAAATAAACCTCCAGAAGAACACAAACACATACCCACTTGTGGAACAAGAGAGCAAAAATATTAGAGGCAAATGACTGGCTCCAAAGTTGTACTATGAGATCAAGTATTGATTTTCCATTTTGTGGCATGCATACAAAATAATCAGCAAGCACGCTATAAAAGCATATTGGGCCGCTGTGTCCATCATCTGCCACAGAAATTGCATCTTCCTCGCCAAAAATAATCTCTGTTCCAATAAGCAGCAGATGTAGCATTAATTGATAGAACCAACTGACTTCAAAAGTATTTTAATGCAAAAACAAGACTCCCCTTAAACCAAAAGAAAATAACAAATGGTAACTAAAGCATATAGTCCGGAGATTAGATGGAAAGGTCTTTCCAGATTTTAGGGACATGTGAAGTTTCAGGAGCACTACATTTATATGTCCTTGCCTGCACATACAGTAAAAGTATCATGTGGTAAATTTCTTTGCCCATATATTGTGTATTATCATCTACCTCTTTTTTTCTTAGCTAAATAAACATGTAAAACCGGTTCACTTTCTGCAGCAAGTATATCAATAGCTTGTGTTCTAGTAGAAGCAAGAAAAATAACATGGATGACTTTGAACAAGAAGTTAATTTTTTCCAGCATAGAGCCACTTGTCTCTTGAGCATAGTTTTAGGTTTCTCTCAATAGAATTGCAAAGCACCACATTCTTCTTCAAGTATAATAACTCCAACAGCAAAAAACCTTGATTGTGCCAGGATTGACCTCCTTGCATGGAATATTCTGCCCAGCTATTCTAACCCGGGTATAAGGAAACAAATATATACTTGCTAGCAACCCTTCAATTGTATTAGCATTCATGAGACCAAGTTAGAAATTCCTATTCCATTTCTTTGATGATTGAGCCTAAAGATCTATTTCGGCCTTATATAGTTGGCTGCTAGACAATAATGATGTTTAATGCAAGAGAAATGATCCTTTCAGTGAGAAACCACTGAACACTTCAGATCAAGCAACCCCATTGCATCAATTATGCCACAAACGAACAAATCTAAGCATCCATCATGTCAGAGTAACCTCAGGTTCTGCTATTTCAGGCAAACGGAATTTTGGTTGTTCCTATTTCAGGTGTTCCATATATGAAAGAAATATTACTACTATCAAAGTATTGTGGCAACAGACAAAATTTCAATTCTTCGAGGAAGGGATTTTGTGAAGTGTATTGCTTGTCTTTGAATTTTCTTTACCCAGTTTTTCAGTAAAAGAGGAACTGGACCACTTTAGGAGTAGAGAATCACGAATCAATATGGAATGAAGATTTAGGAAATAATTTCAACTGAGACTGAAAACCATGATGCCTGATAATGTACGGTAGTCGATGTTTGGTGGTGTCAAATAAAGCGTCAAGATATGCATTATGAATGTGCATTTAAAACCTTAATCTGCAGCCATTCCCTTTCTATTTCCCCCCCAAATAACTGATTGGTCTGGACAGAATAATAGCACCCACCTACATGCAGATTGGGAATCAAAGGGGGAGGAGAAATTAAAATTTCAAGAGAAGAGCTCAAGTTTGGGTGGGAAGCACCTGGGTTAATACCCATAATTCTCCAAACCCCAATAGATATAAGGGCTAGCCATTCAATAATCGCTGTATTACCAACACAGAGAGCTTGTACAACTAAATGGGCTTATAGAACTTGGACCGAATTTTAAAATGAATCACCAACCAGATTATCTCCTTAAGTCATGCTTAGGGAGGACACCTTGTCTGCAAACAGCAGTCATGCTTTCTTGATAAGCAATATGTTTCCTTATCCATCTATCTATCTAATATGTGTGTATATATGTATGTGAATGTGTGTATACAAACTGACATGGACGAGTAAAATAAAATGAGATGAAAATGTCTTAAAACTTTTCTAGTATTCTCAAGTATCTGCATAAATATTACTGTTGACTTAGTAAAAATAGATCCGTAAAGACTGTTCACCATTGCTGTCTTCTAATGTTAGATTTTCTTCGGGGAAAGATTAGCATTTCAAACTGGTCACAAGATAAGATTAGCCTATTTCCAACCTCAGCAGATCAATCCTCATACTCTAGATCCACAACTCAAATCTTCTATTACTTATCATTGTTATGTCGTTTTTTGTCTCTTAATGAATCATCATGTCATAGAAAATAGTTCCTGGATTTTCCTCGTGATCTGTAAAACAACCCAGTTCCCAGATATTCTTCTGGTTAGTCATGTTTTGATTTATCCAGCAGATTAGCTCCTCATTTCATACTCAAACTTAATGACATGTAGAAAGGAGACCGTAAAAGGGATCCTGTTTTATGTGAGGTCATGCACCAGAGTCATCTCTATGACTGCGATTCTATTCCAATAACTAAGGGTATTTATTTCAGACTTGGTAGGTAAACTGCAGTTCCCTAACCATCTTTTAGGACCTAGCAGGTGTCAATGCTCTAAAAGCTAAAAGTGATTGTGGCCGTGCAACTTAAATGTTTCAACCATCACAAACTCCCAAGTGCACATTCGGTTGTGGCTTTGCCAACCTGGGCCTCTGCCACAAGGCAATTGTTGGCACAAAGCCGAACAATCTGGTCCCCATGTTTCAGGTAGAATGATGAAACCTAAATTATATAAAAGGGGCACACAACTCAGTTGCAAAACCCTAATGTAAAGAACTCCTTGCAAAAATTTTCAGTGCAAAACATTTTCTTAGCAAACATGTTCATGCAAAGTTACTAAGATACTCATATGCATCTAATATAGTTGATCAATTCTTTGCATATAGCAAGTCAATTTTAAGCTCGATCAGCTATCTTATACCTGGGAATTTGTAACTTTCAACACACTGTATATAAAAGGATCTCACTAATTGCACAGAACAATAAGCAAAAGTATGGTAGTGTCCAGTAACATTACTTAATTAAGTTGACCAAAGACCAATGATCATACCCATAACTCATTAAGAAGCTCCAATTACTCGCTTATAAGTAGAAAATGACACAAAAATAATGGTGTAAAGCCGAAAGATGATTTCACTTTCGTTGTCCTATTATTCTTTATTCTTTTCCAAAATTGGGGGGAGGGGGAATCTATAACAAAATGTTAGCGAGGGTGAGAGTAAAATTACAAGATGAAACCAACTGTTCTCCAGAATGTACCGAAATCAATTTGATATGAAAAGGGCCACTTGCAGCAAAACGTTGAGCAATAAATCCACAATCAGTTAGTTTATTCTCAATGAAGAAATGTTTTTGAAGCTTATATCTTTTCTCCCGCTAATATTGCATATACGTGCAATCTTGCACTTATCAAAAACCGGTGCAACGAAAAATAAAAGCATGAAATAAACAACAAAATTTCCTGGGATTACGTTTAGCACGATCATCTACTTCCAAAGCTATGTCCGCGAACAACTCTTGCAACAAGTTCGGCCTCTGCGTTGCTGAAGCTAAAGCCTGATGAATAAATAATCAAATAACATTAACTAGCGCAAAAACAAACGGAAAAGGAAAAAAAACACTTGGGCATTAACCAAGCAGAACCCATCTTAATAAATGCAAAAGGGCATTCTTCATTGACATATATTTATATGTGTGTATGGAGAAATGGAGGAAGAGAGTAGATACACGTTGAAGCTTCTTCTCAATCTCAAGCGTGAGAGCATTGAGATAAGCGGAGCTGCGAACCGTCGGCGCCTGCGGCATTCTGATTGCGATCTTCCAAGAATGGTACGTTTCTGGATCATTTGAAATGAGAAAATAACTGCCCCCTTTTTTTCAACCAGCAAAAAGGGTAAATTATAATAATAAATTAGATGATCATTGTTGAAATTCAGGAGAGGATTTTAGAGTTTTGAGGGTTGAAGATTATCCGAATGTGAGGATTACGCGTCACCGACAGACAAATGGGTGAGTCAGCAAACGGTGGATTGCCTCAGAAATTGTTGGGAATGGGAATGGGAGCTCTGCCCTTTTTCCCCCTTCTTTTTTTAACTCCGTAGGCTTCACCGCCAATGCAATAATACATATGGCTTTCTTTTCCTCCTCCTATTAACATTTTCATTTATTTAGAGCGAAGGAGATATACGCACACCCACGCCTAATTATATGCATTATTCTTGTTATAAAATATTATCAAGATGGAAATATTAATTACGAAATATCATAAATTTTTATTGTCTTTTCCATATATTTCAATACGCATCGTCTCCTATTTATGTAATCTATTAGTTAACAATAGCGTATTAATGATGTTATTAATACTCTATATCTGATAAAGTAAAAATGTCTAGACATTATTTAATTTCGTATTAATGGTCGTTCATAATAACTTGTATTTTACAACACTTCCTCCCCTTTGATGGGACATCAATATAGTTTATTCAAGAAACGTATTTATAAAATCTTGTCTCTCATTAAAAAGTACATTTGTACTAATGTTCGCATTGTTCAATCTAACCTCATAAAGTATTGATCTAACATACTCTGCTTTATATTATTTTGTGGGGGTGTTTGTAAGTAGGTTTTGAAAGGTTTGAGAAAATGAATATGCATTTTAGGAAGTTTCTTGTATTGAGAAATCTGAAGAGTATGCATTTTAGAGAGTTTCTTGTATTGAGAAATCTGAAGAGTATTTGATAATATTTTCAAAGAGGACAGAAAATTGCTATGGACTTCATATCATATATACCCTTACTATTGAACGTAAAATGAATAAAAATACATACGACATTGTCTTCTTCAGAGAGGAAAGTTATGAACGTCAAATCATGCCTCGACAGTGGTTATTTTATAAAGTCCCAACTTCTTGTTTGTAAATGAACCTTATCGTCTTTTAGAAAGATTGTAGTAATAATCCTCATACTAAGAAGCATCTTCAAGAATGAAATCTCAACGAAAAATTTGTTCTTTACCAGAACTACAAACTGAACTTTGCTTGCTATAATCTAACCAGAAATCAAGAGAACTGTACAAGGAGGCCATCTTTGCATTGAAAAACACCTGCACCTCACCCCACTCATCCCATACAAAAAGGAGAGCCCTCTCCTCTTGTATCTTCTTACAGGCAACACCAAATGTAACATCCTTCCTATTTTCAATCGGAAAGAGATGGTGTTGAACGAAAAGGACGAGGTGATGGTGAAAGGAACTCACCAACCCATGAGTGCTCTTCTAACCTTGTCCACAATCTGATTCCTAACAACCTTACTTGACAACTGAAAATTGCAGTTTTCATCTAAAAGGAACCTGTAGATCTCCCATTCACGATCTGCTGCTGAATGCCTTCCAATCTCAGCCTATGAAGGCAGACAAAGTTGTTCTTATTTTCATATTAAAATATAGAACAAGTGGCAGATACAAACATCCACTTTGCATGCTATAAGCTGTGGATGGAGAAATCAGAAACATTTGAATTCTTTTCTTTAAATTAACTTGGAGAATGTGAAAGAGTATTCATCCATCTTACACAAAACTATAGTTAAGGAGACTGTTGTAATGGTTTACTTACCAAAAATATGCAGATCCCAAGACTCTTTAGGGCGAAAGTGACATCATAGAAAACCCTTGGTCTTCCCCTCCCTGACACCTCCACTGGATTAGCCACCAAAAGCTCGGTGTCTGGACCACGGTTTGTGATAAGAACACGAAGAGGGTGAAGCAATTCCAGCTTTAAGCGAGAGCACAACGCATCTTGCTTTTCAGGATCCACTATCTTTTCCCCACCTTTATGCTGAATAAATAGGTCAAGTTCTCGGCGACCCTTATTTACAGGGGAGAATCGACCATATGCTATCTAAATAGGAGTACACCAGGAGAGCATCGGCAACATATAAGCTTAATTCATTTATTCAAGTGTTCTCAGTGCAAGACAATGATGAATAACTAACATGTGTTTGAGTTTGATGTTCAAGTAACGGATCAAAGATTTTGATAGAGATTTTGCAAAATTGACTTAGATAACATGTGAAAGCATCAAAATTGTCAATTCAAAGTGCAAGACCAATTCACGGTCGTCGAATTAATGGGCTTGAGAGCCTCACCACTTAGCAATACCACCTAAAGTTAATAGGCACAATAGTTACCAATCTACAGGCACTACTCATCAAAACATAAACAAGGCTCAACGGTTCATGCACAGATAAAACTTTATAGCCAGATAAGCATAAGGCCATAAGCAAAGATTCCGGTCATCCTGACCATACTCTTTACTTAGATACAGAAAAGATAATACACACAAAGGCATAGTCTTTTCATTGCTATAGCCTATGGGAAAATCTAAGTTCAGGAAAATCCCAGTCAAGTAATCTCACACATAAGATGCAATACTGTTTATGGACTCAAAGGTAATGCAGCCAGCTTGAATCCAGTTTAAGTAAAAAAGTTACTATTCTTCCGACTAAACTCAAAAGAAGTTGACAGATGAAGCATTCAACAAAGGGAATCAAACTAACAATTGGCAAGGACAAATAGGATCATGTACCTTGATGTTCCAGTCTTTCAATGTTCGCATAATGTCATAAAGAAAACCCTTGTGATCTACACAGTTGATCTGAAGTAAAGTATGAGCTGGACTCAAGGAATTGTCAGTTTTGACACTAGCCCTTTTCAACTCCGTGATATCCTGGCTAAGAGCCTGCGAGCGAGGTTCCTTTTCTGATAAAGTGAATCTAAATAATTCTTCAGCAGCAACTGAAGACAAAGAAGAAGTGCCCTGAAGGTTTTCACAATGAGGGCCTGCTAACTGAAGTTCACAACTAATACATGATTCACCAAGAACAGTGTACAACCGCTCACATGTTTCATCTTGCCTTGCTTTTGTATGTAAGAGCTCCCTGACACCCAAATAAGGTTATGATCATAATAACTATCAATAGTAGATCAGGACAAAATAACAAGGAAGAGACACTATGATGAAATAGTCTTCTCTGTGGCAGAAACATTTCAAGTTATACAAGTTTCGACTGTAAGTGAGATAATATGAAAGCTGTTTAAACCGTAAACCAGTGTCAACATACATGTGAGCTGCTTTAAAATTATTTTCATTCTGAAATACATACACTTCCTTAGCAGAGAGAATACAGGTCATCAAAGAAACTTCGAAAGACAAGAAGTTGGACTATCCACCAATTTATAATATTATGCAATTACAGCAGGATCCTTTGCTTACAGTTGTCTTGTTTTGAGTGGTAACTTCATCCTCCAATTAGTTTAAACAATTCACTTAGCATCTAAAACACAATGTTGAACAAGAATGAAGCTAACAAACAGTGGTTAAGAGTAGTATTAACCAACTGTAGTCTTTAGTTTGGGCTTCACTTCAACCAACTCAGACTTTTAAAAGAATAGACCAGCATATATAAATAAGTAAAAGAATTAAAATAAATAATGATGTCAAGAGAAATAAAATAGCACTTAGAGGGTGAGATGTCATATTAACCTTGTTAAATGAGGTGAATTCTTAATCCGAATGCCATATGGAAATAAAATATCTGAATTTGACTCAAAGGCCATCAGATTGTGTAACCAATATAAGGCGAACCAAAAGAACTCGGAAAAACGGATTCAAGTTCAGAAGATACAAATGGATAACTAAATGGGAGTACAAGAAGAAGTCTTAGTTATTCAATAGTTAAACATCCCATGTATGAATACATGCCACTGGACTGAAATAAAACAGCAGAGAAACTTTCATCAAATGGATTGCCCTCCAATACACCACAATAAGGCCATATGCAGCACTCCTACTAGTCCAAAAAATTGTAACATAATCTTCAGTGAATATTTGGATGCCCCAATTTCAATTGGAATGGAGTTTTCGAGATGACTTGAAGAGGTTAAAGTTTTCCAATGTCTTAGTTTTAGACTCAAAAGTAGTGGTTTTACTTGCACCACTCTTCAAGCCACAGAGTAATTCTGAAAGAACATTGTAAACTCATAAAGGAAGACTTACACCCGAATAACCCCAAAAAGGACAGAAATATGAGTCAATTTGGGAGTACAAGTTGCAGCTCAACACCATAATATTCTTACATGACCAAAACTTAAAAAAACAAAAGAAGCTTACAAGTTATCTTTTATGAAGAAGAGGTCCAGAACATAACCATCAGGAGTTGTGGTTACTTTTACTCTCTGAATGGTAAGCTCAAGCTCATCAAGGACCTCAGTCACATCTGAAAAAATTTAGGAAAAGTTAACACAGCAGCATAAAAGTGCAAGCGAACAGTAGAAACAATACGAACAGTTTTTCCTACCATGTAATAATCCCTTTCGATCAAGGCTACAGAACTTCAACAAGTAAACAGGAGAAGAAGAGGCCCGCTGAGATGGCTGGTTTAAGTAAAATGATGGTATTGAGGGTGGGCAGATAGACTGAAGGCGCTCCTTCAAATTCATCCATCTCACAACATGAGAGCTAGAATGAGGAATCACCCACAAAACTACATAACACCATATGCCATCTGTTGAAACATCTGCAGATCATAACCAGGGTGAGTTAATTACCTTGACAAACAAAAGACATATTCATAAAGCAGAAACAAAAGAAGAACACAGAAAAATATTAATAACATGCAGGGGCAACATTGCTTGGAAGAATGAAGATATTGAAAAACAATGCTTATTTACCATGAGCAATGGTAATCTTCTTAGCCAGTTAACTAAAAGTCCTAGTTTTAATGCCCAACAAGAAATTCATATGGCTCCGTAAAAACAATTCAAGCCACCCTACTCGAAGAGATTCCCAGAAAACAATTTCAGCTGCATTAGCATAATGCTACTAGAAATTAGGCAAATCGCAATCAGGGCCTTGACTTTGACTGTCAAGTAGTGCAACTCAAATGTAAACGCTGGAGTCTCATTTCAGATACATAGGGGAAAATAAAAAAAGAAGTTCTCAATACACAGATATGCCTCCAACAACTTCAAAACAATGAGTTTTAGCAGCTACTTAATGTCTCTTAGCTCACAAACACTGAAAGGGAAACTTGATCGAAGTATTTAAAATAGCAACACTACCTCTTAACTTATTTCATGAAGTGGCAAAAGGAAATAGAAAAATAAAATCATTTTCTTCTGGAAACACTACAAACACCAGCAGCAACTCTAACTCCAAATTAGGAGACAAACCAAACTAGGCCAGGGAGTGCAATCATAACGCAAATTCAACACCAAGAATTCGCATAAAACAAAACAGATACAAATTAGCATAAATATCAGACTAAAGAACTATTACCCAATTAGGCTGACACATAAAGACCATCAGAAAACCCCCCCAAAAAAGGCAAAAGAAACGGGGTGGAGAAAATTGACCTCCTCTGGTAATATAGAGCCCGAATTCGAGAATAGTATGGCAAATATCGCAGCCCAGTCCAGTCTTATCCGGACAATTCACCGTTATCACGTAAGGCTCACCGGCTTTCTTCCCTTTCTCGATCAATACGGCGTCATCATTCGTGACCCCCATATCACATAGCAACCCCTGCGGAAGGCTGAACCCTAAATTATTGAATCAGGAGAGAAAAGGAGCTGTGGGAGTGTAGAGAAATGGACATGAGCAGAGGTGGGAAGGGCGTGAATTGGTTATGGAGGTTACATGTGGCGGGAGAGGAAAAGAGAAGCGGTGGGGTAGAAAGCAGTCTTTTTCTAGAGCTTTCAATCCACTTTTAATTTAATTTGGACAAAGCATAGAGCTTTGTTTGTTTTTATTTTTTTATACTGGAAAACAAAATGTCTTTTTATAAAATACATAATTCACTGTATTTTAAAAACTCCAAAAAATTCAATTATATATATCATACTTCCGCCACTCTGACGAATTATGAATAATAACAATTATATTTTTATTTTATCAATATTATAATATTTTCAGTTCATAATTTTTCCATTTACAATGGAATGGTTAAGATTTTATATATAGTACAACTGTACAACAATTATAATAAAATATGGGAAAAATAAATGCAATGACCCACCAACATATATTGTTTCCGCCACTCTGACGAATTATGAATAATAACAATTATATTTTTATTTTATCAATATTATAATATTTTCAGTTCATAATTTTTCCATTTACAATGGAATGGTTAAGATTTTATATATAGTACAACTGTACAACAATTATAATAAAATATGGGAAAAATAAATGCAATGACCCACCAACCCTACATATATTGTTGCAACTTATATTATTTTTATTTACTATATAGTAAATAAATATATTTGTCATTTTTGTAATTATACATCAAAATAATATTTGACACAAGATAATTATAACTATTATTAAAAATAATATTATAAATTGGCTCGATTTATGCCATCCAGTTGCGTACCCATCTAATTGGTTTGCTATTTCTTTTTATTTTATTTTTGAGCACTTCTTTTTTATTCGAATTCTTATCACTTATTGCAATATTTAGTAGTGATTTTTTTTATTATAATGAAATATTGTCTTAATTATCTAGAAGAATTTTATTTCAAATAAGTGTTATTGATCTTCTAATATTTTCGCTTTTTTACGAAAACTTAATTTTGGAAGATGATGTTGAGTTGTCCCTTAATAGTGGTGGTACTCTGGCCTGAGTTTTTCGGAAAAGAAATAAGTGATACATTATGTTAATGACCGATGTGGTGTGAAGTCTTGCAATGTTGGATAACCTCCTGACACTCCATCAAACTTTCGATGAAGTAGGTCCATGTAGATACCCGAGGCCAGTGGCATATATGGTTTGAACAATGATATGTATTCTAATTGTAGAGGTTGAGGTATGTAGTAATCTGAGATGAATATTCTCGATGTTGGTGGAAGATTGAGTTGGTAAGATGTGGAAGACTCAACTACATTGACTTTGGATGGATGCATGTCCTAAGAGATGGAATAATGTCTTGCCTCAATATGTTGTTCCCATTGGCAAGATATAAAAGGCCCCACATTATCTACTACACATGATTTGAAAAAGACACGTTCCAAGTTCCATTATATCACTATCCTAACAGCTATAACTGATGGACCTCTCTGTTCATAGCTTTCATTTATCTATGTTGCGACGCCAACCTTGTCAGAAATCCTTAAAATGGATTGTGTATTTGCGCAATAGGATAGCGTGCTTGGAAGTAGTCAATGAGTTATGTCGCTATGCCAGGACATGTAACACTTATTTGGTTTGACACTCATAAGTTCTTGTCATCCACTGTGTCACAACTTACAATCAATTACTCCATTCTATCAACCTAAAAATAATATGTCAAAAGTTAACAAAGTTTATAATCATAGGGTAATTTTACTAAACAACTATCCGCGTAACACATGTTGCTAGTAATTTGAATTAGGGGGATGGAATCCAATTGTGTATTGTCAAGTGATTTGGAGATTTGAATCCTTGTAATTTGGCAATTCCAAGTCACGTATTCAACAACCAAACTTGGGCCACTTGGTCGGATCATCGATTCTCTAATAACAAATTCAAATACGTAGTACCTATGTGATACTAAGCCCAATCCTCTCCATAACGGCATCGATAATCGACTAAATATAAGTTACACTCACTTATATTTAGGATAAGAGTGATATCTTGAATCATGCCAAACTACTGAAGAACGAGCTTTGCATGATGAATTTCAAAGATTGCATAGTGGATTAATGAACATTTTTAATCCACACTAGAGGTGCCACATCGGGAATGATTGTATTTTATCGGAATCCATATCATATAGTTGCCATATAAACTGTCATGATATTTTAATATAAAAAATAAAAATTTAAGATAATGTCGTTAAATATTTATTCAAATATAAAGTTGATGATCTAACCTTAAAGGAGTGATCCTGTTAAACATCTCCCCAATGATAACCGGTGCACCCAATATCACTATGACCTTTATGAAGGTTATATTGGGTAAAAATTGAAGGATCCATATAGTCCTCCACTACCCCAAATTTTTCTATCACTTCTATAAATGGCTGGCAAAGTCAGATATAGTCTCTTGTGTTAGCACAGACATGTATGTCCCTCATTTACCACCAAACAGGACACCCAGTGCAACATTATGGTAATGTTGTTCCACTTCAGTAAAAATGCAATGCTAATATAACCACCACTCTGATTGGGGGGCAAAAAAATTGGTATTTCCCTACTCGACTTAGGGGGTGTTTGGCTAAGTTTTTTAAAATATTTTATAAGCTTCTACATTTTATAAGATGTTTTAAGAGCTTATAAGATGTTGGATCTTATTTTAAAAATAAGCTCCTAAAGTATTTGGATAAATAAGATGTTAAAACTTATAAGATTTGAAAATATCTTATAAGATGTTAGGGTGTTTGGCATAATAATGTCTTTTATTGGTAAAAAAACTAAAATGGACATATATATAACACCATTAAAATTATACCCCCACAAGTATTTGTAGAGTTTTTGCAACACGATTGTGGACTGGTTCCTAGTTTCCTCG
The DNA here is from genome assembly GCF_000512975.1 of Sesamum indicum. NCBI lineage: Eukaryota > Viridiplantae > Streptophyta > Magnoliopsida > Lamiales > Pedaliaceae > Sesamum > Sesamum indicum. The sequence goes on from NC_026153.1 coordinate 4,776,291, forward strand.
TGGTCGTGCACATGGGATGAGATACTGCTGAGAGCTAATGGAGTTTTATCCTAGAGTCATGATCAACTGTTAAAACTTGCACATAGAGAGACAATCATGGCTTTAGGTCAGCGACATGTGTAGTGACTCTCAATCGGTGTAGCTTTTCTAATTTCTAAGTTTATTTCGTTTATTTTCTTACTATATATAATTATAATAATTTATATAATGATATTATATATAAAAAGTTATTTTAAAATATAATTATAAACATAAATCACACAATTTTCACAACAAAATGCAGTAAATGGAGGTCAAAATTGCAACCTGCAACAATAATAAATACATCATTATTTCAAAATATTCTCCAACAAAGAATGTTTTACATAATAATTTTTAGAAATAAGATTACATGGAAAACTATTAAAAATAAAGAAGAAAATACAACTAAATTTAATATTTCAAAAATTAATTGAAACATTTTCAGAAAAGCATATTAGTATTTTCTGAATTTATAAATTACAAACAAAAGGTAATTCTGAAAATAGTATAAAATGTAAAATGAAGATAGAAACTAAGAATCAACAAACTAACCAATTCATCCTTAACATGGCAAATCTATAAATTATCTTAAGAAGCTAATTTAAACCATATATTTATGAAAATAATATTAAATTTTTTGCTAAAATTTAAATTAAAGTTAGGGTTTTTGAAAAGTATGTTAAAATTTTCTTAAATTTATAATTTTAAAAAACAACTAATAAATTTAAAATTTCTAAAAGTTTACAATTTTTTTTGAACTATACTTTTTAGAAAATTTAAAGTAATAATTTAGAAAAATGTTAAAAATAAATTGTAAACAAATAATTTTCCAAAATATTCTGAAACATGATTTAAGAAAATTTAATAATTTCTCAAAATCTTTTAAAAATTCAGCAAAAAAAATTGTTTTAAACACACATAATATTACAATTGTTGAATTTGCATGAAATAAGTATTTGCTCAGTATATAACCATTCCGCGGGGGGTAATTAAGTAATTTGCGTGGTTAAAAGAAGAAAACCCCAGTGACGCGGCGATTATAAAGTCCAAACCCTAGCACTCTGTTTCTCCATCTCCCTCGCCTCCTCGATTTCGTTTGTGCCGAACTAAAATTCACACAGCAGGGCGGCCGCCGAGGTTTTCAGGTATTTTCTTCAATCTGATTGTGTAGTACATTATTTTTCTTTTTGCTGCATGTGAGTAAATCGTAGGTTTTTCTTTTCTTTTTCGCGATTATGTTGGGATTTCTGAAAATTTCGGCTTCTTTTTTATCTTCAATCACTCGTGTGGCGCTGAAGATGATGTGTTGATACTATGTCAATGGATGCTACGCAAATGGTGTATTTGAGACTCATGAAAATTGACTCATGAATATTGTCTGTGTGTTCGATGATAAATGTCACTTTTTTGTATTTGTCTATGTGAAGGTTCTTTTCGTCTTTCTTTTCCTATTTAAACTCCAGAGCGGGGTTCTTAGTTCAGGTCTGTTTCTTCTGGAAATTGTTAAATGGAAAAGTTGTATTGATTGGACATTTCTGGAAGATAATCCATTGCGATCACTTGTATGTTATGTTGTATCCGTTGATGATGGTGGCCTTTGCTGTATGTTTCTGCATCTGTTTCAGGTGGGAATATGATTTTGTGGAATGTTTCTTCAGGGGAATTGTTCCTATCATTCTTGTGATAATGCATTAAATATGTTGCACTACCGGGAATAAATTGTGTAGTTTTTCACACTGCACGTTCTTCTCTGATGCACGTGTTTTGGTTAACTAACTTGCCCGTCTTGATGGACTGTATGTATGATCTTATTATCCGTTGCTCTGTATTTGGGATGTGAGTGTAGAAAGTAGATCTTTTGCATTATTTAAAGCTTCCTATGATTTTTTCAGCAGCTTGATTTGAAAGATGGTGAGAGTCAGTGTCTTGAATGATGCTCTAAAGAGTATGTATAATGCTGAAAAGAGGGGAAAACGGCAGGTCATGATAAGGCCTTCGTCAAAAGTGATTATCAAGTTTCTTCTGGTCATGCAGAAGCATGGTTTGCTCCTTTTTATGTATAGCACCTATTTTTTTCTTTAATTTCTTACACATTTCAATGACTTGTTTTCTTTTGGATCGGCTTTACAGGATACATTGGAGAATTTGAGTATGTTGATGACCACAGAGCTGGAAAAATTGTGGTTGAATTGAATGGAAGACTAAACAAATGTGGTGTCATTAGCCCAAGGTTTGATGTTGGTGTTAAGGAAATTGAGCCTTGGACTGCAAGACTGCTCCCATCGAGACAGGTAGAGAAAATGATTAAGCTTTGATTTTCTTTGTTAGAACATGGCCAACTTAGTTTGCTAAGCTTGAGTAGTCAACTGTTTAATCATTGTCTTAAGTGAATGATAAAAGTTACTGAAATACATTGATCAAGTTTGGAGTAGTGTATGGTTTTAACTTGTCTCTTTGATTGCAGTTTGGTTATATTGTGCTGACAACGTCTGCTGGAATCATGGATCACGAAGAGGCACGTAGGAAAAACGTTGGAGGTAAAGTGCTTGGGTTCTTTTACTAGGTGTGGTCTGAGGATTTGCTGTTGAAGTTGCAGTTGGCAAACTTTACGCCTATTTTGATTTTTGGTAATGTAGTGAAACATTTGAGTTATAAGTGTTAGAAATGCATTAATCTCCTTCATCCTTTCTGATACAAATTGCATGATTTATGTGATGATGAACAAGTTCCTGGTTTTGACAGTGAGAGCAGCAATTTTATATGAAGCAATTTGTTTTGCCATTTCCTTTACTATTGATTGCAGTTGCCTTTAAATTGTATTGGCATCAGTTTTCATTTGGGAGAGGCTGCAAAGCCACATGCACCTTATTAAGTAATGACCTGGGTTGTTTGCTACTCTTCATTGCTGCAGAAGTACCTTAAATGATAAATTTCTCGTTTACTTCTTTTGTTGGGAGCTGAAATGGGGGTCTTTCAATTAGTTATGGGTAAAAATGTTACAAAGAAGTTTGATCTTTAGACTAGTTGTTTTGTGTCATTTCTTATAATTCAAGTTTTAAAATTGTATTGGACATGTGTATTGGAATAAGTTTATGAATACCCATCCCGTTAACTCATTTCTTTGAACCAAATGTGTAACAAGCATGTTGCTAAGATGACCAGTTTGGCGAATTTCAAGCTAGTTTCTGGGGATGTTCAGGGGGTTCCCACGTAGGAACAGCTAACTACTCCACGTTGGTGCACATCTGTGAAAGCGAAGAACTTAGCTGCTCCTTTTCTTTTGCTCAGATTCGTGCTTTGCTTTCATAGATGTGTACCTGCTCTCCTTTCGGCTTAATGCATTTTACTTATTTTTCCTTGCAAAAGAAAAACGGAAAAAGATGATGAATTTGCAATTAAATTTAGCTATATTCTTGCACCTATATCCAATATATTTTTAATATTAATTAGTAATTAATCCTAAATTACCAGAATTCAGTTTAATGAAAGTAGTATTCTACCTGATGCAATTATTTTGTCCCCAACACTTGGCTTAAGCGAAATTGTTCAGGGGAAAAGTACCTGCAAAATCAAACCATATGGCAGCTAATTAAATTATGTTTGCTATCTGAGCTACGTCTATTTTCACTGCTATCAATATTTCTTGGTCAATTTATTCTCGACTTTTTGAAATTTATATTTTGTCATATATGATTGTTTTTTTATTAAAAAACATTACATGCAATGCTCATGTGAAAAACATCACATAGCATTGCTCTTAAATATCTCATATGCATTGTATGGAATAATTTTTTGGAAGAAAAATCAATCGAAAAATAATCATATATGTTGAAGTATAAATTTCATAAAGTTGAGATGGTGGGTAGAAAAAAGAAAAAGTATAGATGATAAAGTATAAAAATAAGTATAATTTAAATGACCAAATATTACTTATTGGTCGATAGTATAACACCAATAAAAATTTGAGACCGTTTGTTCCCTTGACATGGCACTTTGCCATATCAAGTTAACTTGATTGCCAATACAATTGTGTATCCTACAGAACTATTAAATGTAGGAGTAGCATGTCGAGTACCCAAAGTATCAGGTAATTCTACGTTCAATACATACATAGTCATGAAACAATGATAAAATGCTATTTATACCAAAAGAGATGCACCGAATATCTTAATTAAGCATACAACCATCCTTCAACATTAAAGACAACAACTAACAATATCTTCATCTTCAAGCACTATCACGGCCATGGCCATTTTGCCCATCCGTCACTGGCTGAAGGATTCGATTCAGTCGCCTAACTGTGTTTGGCCTAACACGACGCATGACCTCTTGGTACGATGCTGTCTCGATTTTATGGGATCAAGGTGTCATCATTAGATCATATGATAGTCCCAAAAAAGGAATTAAAGTAGATGGAAACCATGGCATTTAAACAGATTTTTATCTTAATTTCAATTACAATATTATTCATAAATATAATTTCTCTTCAATTTCAATTCCTTCTAGTTATCTTCCTACTGTCGTACATATTGTTAAATAATATTTATAATATTTACTTATTATTATTAAAAGCTTTCAGTAAATTAAAATTTCATTTTGAATAATTTTAGATTGATATCCCAAAATTATTGTGATCCAGTGAGAAGTTTAATTTTGAGTAAAACTCACTAAGGAATTCATAAGTGCATGGGATGTAAGGAGGAGATCCTCGAGCCAAGCACCCAGTAAAGGCCCGGTGGCGCACGAGGAGGAGTTACCCTATATCCACGTGGCTGCCTCTGTGGTTAGCGTACAAATGGCAGGAGGATGGCCATGTAAGCTATTATCCTACACATCCGAACAACTCCTTGAGAATTCAAAATCTATCCTCGCTAAGAAGTTTATCCATCCATGGAGTCCCCGACCAGCATATCTTTTCAAGAATCTTGCCAACTGCCTTCGAGTTTGTGTGGATTTATCTACAACAACTACCGAACCAGTTTCGAAGTGGTCAGACTTAATCACCAGGTGGAGGACTATGGCTATTAAAGCAAGCCTCTTTCCCCTGGTTAAGGGTAATGGCATTTTTTTGCAATAGAATTCGTATGAAAGCACTATACTCTCAACATCTCCTATCATTTTGTAATTTATCATAGCTCTATTCGATTAATTTTATCATTTCACAACAGTTTACTGATTCGAACGCCAGAGTGTCAAAGTATTTTTGTTAGATCTCTATTTCAAAGCTTGCAAAAAACTTGATCTAAAGGACTCAAGTCCAAGGTCCATCGAACGGACAAATTTTTGCACCCATAAAAATAAATTTGAATAATATTTATATACAGAAAATAAATAATAAGTTAATCGATATATATATCTACATTAAATTTGATAAAATATTTTGGATAGAGTATAAGGAGCACTTGTGTATTCTTCATATTATTAACATACAAAAAGAATACTTTCTGCAAATTACTTTGAGGAAAGAAAAGAGGGAGACTGCTAGGAACCTTAATTTAGAGGATTGCAAATCCTATTGCACTTCTATTTTATTTAATATACACATAATTAATACATGTACAAAGTATTTCTTTAAATAAAATAATTCACTTAATCTTTGCAATGTATGTAGTAAATTAAATAGAAAATGCAACAGGATGTAAAATAGAAAATCCAATCTAATTAGCAAGTCCCCTTTTTTCTTTTAAAGGAAAGCTGTAGGATTCATTAAACCAACATAGCAAGAGTAGAATACTGAAAATAGAACAACAAAATCAGTAAAGTAGCTTGTGATATGGCACTAGTTATAGCATTTGGTGAAAGGAAAAGTTGAGAAGAAGAAGGCAATTAAGGAGGAAACAAAGTGGTAATTAAGCAAAATAACCTTTATAATATTACCTCATGCATACACTTGAGAGAGCAATTTCCAGGTAATGAACCCTAAATTGAGAGGACTTGAATTCAAAAACCAGAAAAAAGGTACCTCTGGTAAAATAACTAAGTAGTGATAAAAGTTGAGAAGCTTCAACCACAGCATCTCATATAGATAGATAGATACATTGCCAAAGGATCTATAGTTGCCCAAACAACATACATAAAATTCCTCAATCACCAGCAAACAAGACACTCATCCTCTCTCTCTCTCTCTGTGATTACTTGTTGAGCCCCTGAACTGAGTTTGCTGCTGCTGCTGCTGCACATTGACACCCCATTGCAGAAAAAGGGGGAGTGGAGAAAATGGATTGAACGATGTAAAATATGGGTGTCCTGATTGGGTGGAAAATGGTATAGTGTTAACTTAAAAAGGGTTTTGGTGGAGAGAGGATCTTCTCAGCATATGCTTCCACCACTACCTTACTTGCTTTTGCTTTTCGTTTTTTTGATTCTTGGGTATTTGTATTTGTTTAAACCCAAAGTTCTATGCAGCTATCTGTCAACTTCACTTCGGCCCCACTTTTTTCTATACTACCTATTAGTTACTATCTTTATTTTTTATTTTTGTTAATTATATATAAGAATAAGTATATCGACGTTAGAGGTGTTCAGTCAAATCGTCTAATCAATCACACCCACCCAAACCACACAGTAATTGCTGAGTTAATAGTGGGTTGTGATTAGTTAAAGTTGGCAAGGTCCATGATAGTAAAGCTAAATTTTGATGAAGCCCAGAATATCCCAATAACAGTATAGGCCCAAAAATTAGTGAGGCAATTCTAGCTCCATAAGTACACAAGTCAACAGAAGATGCTGAATGATGTGGACGTGTCCGCATCGCCTGGTAGGATTGTGAGTGATTCTTGGTATATATACACCACTATCTATAAAAATAAAGGTAATTATCATAAACAAACTCATATCTTACTTAATATCGACCTACGACCTAATCTCCTATTAGACATATCTTGAGCATCGGAATGTCCACGTCGGATCTAGTTCGACATCTTTTTGTTGTGCAAGTCCCAAACTTATTCCCAACCCTTCGACCCCAGAAGTAAAAAACTTGCGACCCTTGGAGATCAAACCTTATCAAATTGTGTTGGTTTTTAGCTAATTTTAAAAGACTGCATGTCCGGACAATAAGGTTCAATTTTATATTTAGTGGAGTGCATGGACCCATTTGCAAAACATAAGGAATAATGGATGAGTGATGTGTGTTAAGAAAGATGATTTGGTTCCAGAAAGTCTTTTTATTGCAATACCAAAGAGGAATTGAGAGACAAGAGATGATGCATCAACATGTGGCCTCCAAATACCTAATAATACCAACACACACACACACACACAGATATATATATATATATATATATATATGTATATACCTATTATAGAAGTATGAATCGAATAAGTTTTGAGATTCTTTAAAATATCACAACACTTCAATTTTTAAGAATTAATTGCAAAAAATTAGGTTAATGATGATTGATGAACAATGTTTTCCATTTTGTAAGATCGGGAAAAGATTCAAGCAAGGATCCTTCGCCATGAACCATCATTGGGACAGCATTGCGACTGCTTTTGATAATCTTCGCAAAGGAGTGTACTAAAATACTGTATTTTGTGAAGGAATTTGCTACACCGTAATGACTGTTGCAAATTCCTCTTAAAAACAAGTCTGTCCTATTGAGTTTTGATGGTGTTAGTGATCATTTTTTATTATTGTTGAACAAACAATGTTGTAATAGATGTTTAACTAATTGGCGGGCTGCGGGAATAGTCGAAGCCATACCCAATCGAAAAAGGATGTTATCCAAATGCATTTCAGTGGTCTGATCAATTTGCTTCTCTTTTTTAATATAGTTTGAGAAGGAGACATGATTGTGGTGGGCGGTCGGGTTCTTCAACGTTTGTACGTTCTTGTTTGTTCATCAATTAGGCGATTTGGAGGTCCTTTTCTTCTATAATCTCTTGTAGATCAGCAACGGCCTGGGCCATTTGTGCAAGTTGCTCCTCTATTGCGTGGTACGGAGGGTAGTGAAAAGAGTGGATTTTGAATCGTTTCAAGGGTTCGTGTCAACTGTCAACAATCTCAACCTTCCGGGAGGATTAATCCACGATAGAAACATTAATGTTAACGATGTTTTTTTCATTTACGATTGCTTGATTCTTCTTGGATGACATTGGGAGTTGGGTGTGATGTCATGAACTTTATGTAGGAGGAACATAAATATTATCCCACTAGACGTGCCACAAGCTTGTTTACACAAATTTTGAATCTGCAAAAAGAATACATGACTAGGAAAAAATTGATAAATTAATTTTATGAGTTTAAATTAAAAGATAACAATCTCCGAAATTAAGACCCTTGATTCTTTTTTCTAAATTGTGATCCAAAAGTCGGAGGTCTTGAATGTAGGTGCATAATCTTCATCAAAATTATGAAGCAGATACGGGTCATTTTAAAATTTAATGAGTCCTTGAAGGTTTATAGTTGAGAAAGATGTAGACGATTGCAACAATTTGTTGTGGTTGAAAATTTTGAAGTTTAGTTACCGTATACAGGTGTGAAAACAATAAAAAGGAATTGAAATTAACATCACTCCTTTCGCACCCAAACAAATTGAATTGAATTGAAATGGACAACAAGTGCTCAATGAAAACTCCAATCACAAATAAAACTCCTCTGCTTCATAATTAATATTTTATCATAACTTTCTTCTGTTCTTCGTTTTTCTTTTTTCCTTTTCATATGAGAACTTAGGTCGAAAAGCAACCACAACAGCAAAAAGGACCTGCGCCAATGGTACTCATCAAACAAATCAACGTTGTAAACAGCATCAACCATTAACCACCTCCGCCTTCACCACCTCCGCCGCCGTGAGAGCTACCGCAACCGCTGCCACCCATTTCGGACGCGTAATGACCTGCAGCAACTACCACAGTGGCTGCAGTACCCGCGTCGCTGTGGACAGTAGTTGCGGCAGCTCCGCCATCGTTGATTCGCTCGCCTGGCGCCGCGTCGGAGCTACTAGCTTTGCGATTTCTGGTTTTACCAGTTGCGCTAATTGAGATGGATCCTTCTTCTTTCTGATCAGACTTCTTTTTGTTTCTAGTTCTGAGGCAAGAACAAATGTTCTTCCACATCATCTTTCACTATGTCTAATGTTTACCACAATAAGCTTTCCTCTTTCTAAGTAAACCCTCCTAATTTATATATACAAAATCTGTCGTCTATATATACAGAGGCAAGCGTCCCAATCGAATCGCAAACCATTGTTCCTATAGACAGCGCCTTGTTAAGGAGACGAGGCTGTGAGGCTTATAAATCATTCAAACTCTTAATTTCAGATTGAATGCAATTTATTCCCTCTGTTAACGTAAAAACACAAAAAAACTCCTGTGAAAAAATAAATTGCAATTTATGAAGGAAGGTAAATTACATCATTTTTTAAATCACAAAGGGGTAAATTGTACTTTATTTTTTTACAGGGACTTTTTTTAACCTTTTCATTAACACATAAAGGTAAATTGCATTGTTACCTTTAATTTACAATCAATGTGGAAAGTTTATCTATATTAATATATATGTATATAGTATATGTATCCTAAGATACTCTAATAAGCTCGTGCCCGTCTGTGTTGTTTTCGTGTGAAATCAAATCTTGAAACTAAATTTGCAACTTTTTTAGAGTCGTGCGCTACAATATGTTGAGTATAAAAATAATAAAATTAAAATTACAAAAAATCATACTCTATAAGACGTAAAATGCAATTTTTTCACCAGCTATGTATGTTTGACATAATAATTAATTGGGGCCAAAATGTTTAGAGATATGCTTTGAACAATGGGATAAGTGGCTGGTTAAATTTTACTAAGGATGCTTGAAATATCAAAGAATCAATCTATAGAAAAGTTGATCAATCTTTATCAAATAAAATCAAAATTGGCATGTGACTGATATGATTTGATCAACACAAAATAATGTTGGTAATAATTGATATAGGTAATGAAATAATTGACCCTCAATCACGTTACCATAAAGCTCCAACCAATGGAATCTAATAAACTTTATTGTACAAACTTTAATAAAAAATGTTTATCTAAAACTTTAAATTATTAAAGCAAAAATTATTTAATATTTAATACTTTTAATTTGCTTCTTTACGTCTAGACGGTATTTTTTTCACAACGTAAAATTCTTTCTAACGTTAATGGGTGATAATGAGATTCAAATTCAAAAAATTTTATTTAATTATTATCATATTTAATGACCAATTTAGTTAAAAATTTAAACTTGTTGAAAGGAAAGTGATTTAATATTTAATATGTCTGATAGAAAGCAAATGATTGCTTTGTTTCCATGTGAATGCACACGCTACCAAAATACAAAGGTCCGAAAATAAATTAAATTATTCGATTGTAATAAAGTTTGTTTGAATTTGATTTTTTTTTAACATAGTAAACCAAATTTGAAAGAAGAAAATATTAGATATATAAGCTTTCAAATTCGATTAGATTAGTACAAAATAATAAGATATTCCTAAAAATATTTAATTTTCTTGAGCTTGATTTATATTTGATCTAATTAAAACTTATTTGAACTAGCTCGGTGAGATTAATAATCAAATCAAATTTTAAAATATAATTTTTTAAATTTGATAATAATTTAAATAATTTTTAACAATGATGTATTTGGTCCAAATCCAACCATTTACAGCATTATATATAAGAGCCAAATATTAGGTGGTCGGATAAAAATGATGAAATATAATGTCTGCTAAATTGTAATAATCGCTTTGGACATAATGATTGAATCAAACTAATTATGTTTAAGATATGTAATGGAAATTGGATCAGATTTTGAAGGAATAATCCAATTGACACTCATGATTTATGATATGTAATGGAAATTAAATCAGATTTTGAATGCATAATCAAAATTAAACTTATCCTCGAGTTGTATTTGGATTGCAGGATTGAGATTGATGGGGAAAAACCTAATTTACCAAAAATACACTTGATGAAGGGTATTTTTGTAATTTACCTTTGTAAGATCCTTGCCCTTTCAAAACTGGTTGGAACGACTCGCCCCAAGAGCTGAAGACGTGACTTAATGAAAGTCGTCCGATCAGAGATGCTATTGCCCAGATGGTGAAACGTGGTCCAAACCACTGTACACACCTAGAGCTATAAATACCCCGACGCGTCATTTATTGAGCTAACTGCTATTTAATATTTTCGACCTACAATCTTCAGCCCGCACATTTTTACCTCAATCAATTCTAACTTGAGCGCAGGAGGATCGTAGGAGGGACACACCCGACGAGCCTCACATTCGTGTTTCTATCCTCAGAACCCAATCACTCGATCTTGGGAGGGTATCGTGGCCGTGTTCGATCTACTAGTCGTGGTCGCATATTTCGAGTAAGATCAGAGGTGATAATAGATTCCTAATTCGGGTTTAAATTCTTCCTTGTACAAAAGTATCGCCCATCAAAATTTCTTCATTTGTAGGCTAAAATGCGTTTTACCACATGTATTTTGTTGAAAAAGCTAAAAACCTTCTTGTGTTTTGGAAATAGGCTAAAAATTTTTCCATGTTTTGTAAAATTTCAATAAAAAACACCCATTTTGTTAGTAATTAACGGAAGATGCATTACATATGCTCCTTGTGCACTAGGGGATGCTTTTTAACTATTTTTGACCCCTTTTTTGGGTATTTTTTTACTAAAACGTCCTTATGGTATTTATATGTTTCACATGTACACTTTTTACTTATTTTCAATAATTTTTTTTTATTTTTATCTATCTAAAAAATAAAATATTTTTAAATATATTTATTTAAAATTTGAAGAAAAATTATATATTTTTTTTGAATTTTTATAATTTAAATTAAAATATTAAATTAAATTATATTTAAATTTAAATAATTTTGTAATTTCTAAAATTGAAAATTTAAAACTATAATTTTTAAATCTAAAATTATTTTTAATTAATTAAAATATATATTTAAGTACAATAATTATTATAATTATCTAAAATTATTCTTAATTAACTAAAATATATTTAATTAATATAATTAAAAAAATAAAAAAAAGTCCCCGCGGCTCTCGCATTCCGCCGCCCAAATCGGGGACGGGTGTTAATTATATTTATTTTTTTAAGTAATATTTTTTATAATATATAAATTTATTAAAAAAATTCGAACTCTTAATTTCTTTTATAAATTTAAAATTCAACGGTTGAGATTAATTTATTAGATTTAATGGTTGTGATATAACCAATATAGATTAAACGATCGTTAAAATAAAAAATAATATATATTAAAAGTGTAATGGCCATTTTATAAAAAAATTAATGCCGTTAGTTAGATTTAACGGGGACAATTGAGCTAAGTTTAAGAAAATACAGAGAGATTTTTGGCGAATTTTTAAAACAAAGAGGAATTTTATGAATTTTAGCCCAAGGTATATATTAAGTCTATCTTAGGAACATTTTAAAATGCTTAGATAAATCTTCAGATCCGTCCATGTGAATTTACAAAAAAGAAACACGTGAGAACAACGATTAGAAGATTCTAATTATAGTCTTCTGATAATTAAATTAATGAGGTCGTAACTCATAAAGAAGATAATAAGAGTTCGTAAACATAATTTATGTAGCAAAAGTAGTATTGCGATGTGCAGAACTAGCATTTATAAGTATGTCAAATTGGGAAAGTTTTAGTCCGAACTCGACTCAGCCAAATTTGAATTAATTATATAGCAAGTACAGTAGTGTACAATTTAGAGAAAATAATACATTACAAAATAAGTATATTACACTTGCATATATATAAATATATATGAATAACTTGAATATAATCTACTAACAGTAATGGACTGGCTTGCAAATTTCTCTTCTGGGCCTATTCAGTGGTCCACTACTAACATTACCTAACAACATTTGATCATCCAAATTTGAACATTTCATGCTAACAACTTGAGATGTGTGCTATGCAGCAAATGTGAAGCGGATTGGATTATCTATTTCAATTCACGATACATTTTTTTTTTCCCAACTAATATAATATATATACACGCTATAACTACAAATATTATATTTTATTTAAAAAAAATTTATGCATGTGATATGTATACGTTAAACAAAATAAAAAATACAATAGAATTTGAAATCGTAAATCCAATCGGGGCCGAGTAACGTGTACTGCACTTGAAAATACTGAAAATCAAGATTGTCCTTTCAGGCCAGGAATCTGAAATCTTAACAAATAGAACAGATGCTGCTATCTGCCGTTGACAATACAGGCTAAGGCTGTCGTTGATTATAATAAGGATTAGGTAATAGCAGTCTTCAAACTTATAGCATATAGTAAAACGAATGGAGTCGTTTACAAGCCTTCATTGCTGGCAATAGCTATACAGTTGTGCTGACTTCAAGACTTTGTTAGCTTATTTTAACTCGAGTTTTTTTAACATAATAACGTCGAAATCAGCAGGTCTTGATTTATCGTAAACGTCAAGTCTGCTAAATATACATCTCTAAACAAATCAAGTGGCATGTGCAGGTTTTCATCAGATCAGGATAGGAAGAACAACCCCCCGGATAGTCTTCTCAGTCAGGTAAACATCAGTTCTTGTTATCCGTTTTCGTGCAAATTCTGTGTAATGGCCCTGAGTTTGCGCTGCTGTTGCTGTACGATTCTCTTCCTGTCTTCGTTTTCGTCCTTTATCTTTCTGTACTGGTCCTATTTCTCAGTTGGCTGCCGTGCCGGTATGCAAATCGCTGTTGATGAAGTGAAACAAGAGCTTAACCTACTTACGTTTCCGGCTGCTTGGAATCTCCTTCTCTTCCCCAATGAAGAGCCACCAAGATTTCTCAAAATAGCCCTTTTTGTCAAGAAGTGGCCTCAGTGGCATCGTGCGGGAGGGCTTGAACGCCATGCCTTGACTCTGCACCACGCTCTTGCCAAGCGAGGCCATGAGCTCCATGTATTCACCTCTTCATCCACTAACTTAAGCTCCATCAAGAATTTGTATTTTCACCTCTCAAAGCCAACAGCAGCTGGTTATCTAGACCAAGCCATAGTTTGGGAGCAATTTATAGTTGAGAACTCGACAGGAAGACACTTTGATGTGATACATTCTGAAAGCGTAGGGCTTATGCACACTAGATCGCGTAATCTGACTAACCTTGCTGTTAGTTGGCATGGAATTGCTTATGAATCTATACATTCCGACATAATTCAAGAACTCTTGAGGGATCCTCAAGTTGCGCAGACGTCTATTTTGAGTGAAAGAGTATCGAAAGTTGTGGAAGAAATAAAATTCTTCCCTCGTTATGCTCATCATGTTGCCACCAGTGATCACGTTGGAGATATCCTGAAAAGGATCTATATGTTACCAGAAGAACGCGTACACATTATTCTCAACGGCGTTGATGAGGAGATTTTCAAGCCAGAGGCTTCCAAGGGTGAAGAATTCAAGTCAAAATTCGGTATTCAAGAATCCAAGTCACTGATACTTGGAATGGCAGGGAGGTTGGTCAAGGACAAGGGCCATCCCCTGATCTTTGAAGCACTGAGGCAAATTTTCAATGAGAGTTCAACGTTCCGTGATAGTGTCATTGTTCTGGTGGCTGGAGATGGTCCATGGGGTGCCAGATACAAAGACCTTGGATCTTCTTTACATGTTTTAGGGCCATTAGAGCACGCAGAACTGGCAGGATTTTACAATGCAATCGACGTTTTCGTTAATCCAACACTTCGTGCTCAAGGGCTGGATCACACCCTGTTGGAAGCTATGCTTGTTGGCAAGCCATTGATGGCTACAAAACTTGCCAGCATCACAGGTTCTGTGATCGTCAGCAAAGACATTGGATACACGTTTTCGCCTTCCGTAGAGGCACTGAAGAAAGCTCTGTATGAGGTGTGGAAAGACGGGAGAGGAGTTCTAGAGCAGAAAGGTCGATCGGCCAGGAAAAGGGCTTTGCAGCTATTTACAGCCACCAAAATGGCTGCAGCTTATGAAAGGCTATTTTTGTGCATTGCGGAGAAACGAGAAGATAGCAATCCTTACTGCACTTACAAGACATAGAGTAGTTTGCAACAGAAAATCTAATCGAGAAGTGTGACTGAAGATCAGCTTTTTGCCGAAGAGGGTACACAGCAACATCTCTCACCACATTGAGTCAGCTTGAAAGCTCAGTTCTTCATCGTCATAATGAACTGCTTACAAGGGATAAAATCACAAATTTTTAGTGCTCAGAATCCTTAGCAGAAGATGGGTAGAGATCAGCATGCACTTTATCTTACATGTATCAAACCCCATTCTGTTTAATTACCACAAATATCACATGGTATATCATTCATTGACTACAAAAATACTATGTTTATATATACTTATTATATAAATTTACCTTTGATGAATTGGACAGTGGCCAACACACAAAATTAATTTAGTTTTATCAAAATCTAATTAACTAATTTGATAAATAAAATATTAATATACATTTCCGTGCCGTTGCACAATCGCCTCATACCACACTACATAGTTGGACTATAAATTGCACAACCATCTCATACCTTACTAGATTTTTTTTTTTTGCAATCAAGGGGCTCTCTACATATTATCCTATTGATGCATATCATCAACATGTAAAAAGAGTTATATATTAAAACTTTAACAAACTAAATTTTATAAAATTTAGGATTAAATTATATAGATTCGAAGTTAAGGGAACAATTTATAAATTTTGTAAAAATTATCAATTATTGCTACGACAATTTGAAATTAACAACAAAACCGTTTGGTAAATAAAAGAACAATGATCTGGTTGAAATTATTTATATCTTATTATTAAGTGAGAGCACTATTTTGATGTCTCGCTTATTTGGTCTACTAAATTATATAATATTTAATTTCATTATTTATACCCTCCCACTCTTCTACACCCCGGAGCCAAACCATTTCTCTAAACTCCCACATTGCTCACTCTTTTCAATTTTTACTAACTCTATATATATATATATATATATATATATTATTATTATTATTATTTCGAACATTTTAAATTTCTTTAATTAAAATATATATTATGAATACTGATTTGAGTGTGTCAGACACACTGGTAAAAAGAATTGAACTTAGTGTTGGGCTACCACTTGGGCTTTAAGCAACCTAACCTTGTTTTTCCTTACAAGATTAGGCTAGACATGTGTTGGGCATCAGTGAAGTCTCATCGTAGTTTTGGAGTTCCAGGCAGGCGGAGGCGGATACTTGAGGGGATTAGTTTCTTACTGGAAATTTGAAATCAACAGAAAGAAAAGAGATGTTTTTCCACATCGTATTGGAGCGGAACATGCAGCTACACCCTCGCCACTTCGGCCGTGATCTCCGGGATAAGCTCGTCGCCAAGCTTATGAAAGATGTTGAGGGCACTTGCAGGTTATTGAATTCCTGGGAATTCACATTTCATTCCATTTTCAATTGAAATGTTTATTTGATTGAATTCACATTTCATTCCATTTTCAATTGAAAATTTTATTTGATTGATATATATATATATATATATATATGAAAGTGATAGGGTAATTGTTAATTGTTTTGTTGCAGTGGTCGGCATGGGTTCATTGTGGCGATTACTGGCATTGAGAGTGTTGGGAAAGGTTTAATTCGTGATGGGACGGGGTTTGTTACCTTTCCGGTTAAGTATCAGTGCGTTGTGTTTCGACCCTTTAAGGGAGAGATATTAGAAGCCGTTGTTACAATGGTTAACAAGGTCGGTCTTTTGTTCTTTATTTCTATGAATTGCTCTTGTTTCTATATCTTTTTGTGATTTTTGCAGTGTGTTTGGAAATGTTGCAGATGGGGTTTTTTGCTGAAGCAGGGCCAGTCCAAATTTTCGTATCTAATCATGTGAGTGGATTTCTTTGCAATGTCCTTGAATATTCTGTGCGAATTCTTTCTTGTGTTTTTTCTTTTTCTCGCTAAAGGTTTGCTTGTAGTAGTTATTGTCATGGAGTAGAGTTGGAGTTTCTTTAATATAACACTGTGTGTGCAGAGTTTTGTTTGTAGAGTTAGAGAGTTCTTGAGATTTCTTTCTGGGAGGAATTTGGATTTGTGTATATTAATCAGCCAAATTAAAGCTTTTTTGGAAATTTTAGGACCTATGTGAATCTTTTGCATAGAGAATCTAACGGTTGCTATGAGCTATTCCATTATGACTTCATGGAATCATTCAGCAAAACCACAAATAACTAAACAGAACTGGATGAAGAAAGAAAACAAACTACATGACATCTTAATAAATTGTACCGAGATGCTCGCCCTGTTCAGAATGTTGAATATTATTGCTTTGAAGATCTAGTGCACCAACCTTCCATAGGATGGGTCAACTCACTATCGTATTCCCAAATACTTGGAAGCTTTCCACCATCCTTCTTACACCCTTGCTCCTTTACATCCACTATTAGATGCAATCAAGGTGATAATGATTGGAAAATTATGCTCCTTTACATCCACTATTAGATGCTTTTCGTTTAGCTATTAAACTCAGTGAGTTTTCCTCTGCCTTGTTAGTATAAAGAAAGAAATTAAAATTCTAAGATAAAAGTTATTTCTGATTACCCGAATAAATAGATGTAGTAAATTGGATGTTTTATCAATCCCTTACTAGATAGCATCCATGAGACCTACTATATCATACAAATTGTTGAAATACCAGCAGTGCTACTTGACAAGGAAAAGGCACAATACACATTTCGCCTCTGGTAAATAGATTCCAGTATCATTTATGAACAACAAAATTTGAAAGGTAAAACAATCTTCATAATTTATTTTGAGCCACTTTTAGACATCAGGGACATGGAAAGCACAAAGGCACCAATCTGCAGCATGATGTTTCCACATTTTTACAGCTTCTTGGAAGTTTTTCTTCTCCATTATTTTCTTTTCTTTTGTTTCTTTTTGTCAGGAGTGCATTTGATTTTCCAAATATGTTACCTTGTTGCTGTTGGTGTTGCCTTTTTTTCTTTACTTGGTGATTGGCATTATCTATTTGTAATATGCTCTAATTTGTCATTACTTACAATTAAGTAAAGAAACAAATTATGTCTGGTTGTGTTTTCTTTTACTTTCATCTTTTAAGTTCCAGATCATTGTCTAGTTTCTGATTTTCGTTATGAGTAATCTTATTCGAGAAGAATTCTTTATCTTTCTTGTATTTGCACTTTTGTTGATTCTTGTCCTGGGCCAAAAGGTTTTGGCAGGCACTCTGTTCTATTATACGATTACGCTGTTAAGTGCTCAAAACTATTTTAATATTTAACACTTCTGGATTTCTATAAGTATCTAATCTTCCATACAAATTATCCTTATGTAAACCTTGCCAAATTGTTGCAATGTTAGAAAGTCATATGAAGGCATTTGCTTTTCTCTTTTTGACTTGGTACTCCTATTTTTATTCGTATATAGCTGATACCAGATGATATGGAGTTTCAATCTGGAGATATTCCCAACTACACAACTTCAGATGGATCTGTATGTTGCCGTCCAGCTTCACTCTCCTTTTCTAGTAGACAGCATATATCTGATTTTAGTTCGGACTTTTGAGGGCTACATTATTAATTGTTCATCCAATCATTGACAGGTCAAAATTCAGAAAGACAGTGAAGTCAGGTTGAAGATAATTGGAACCCGAGTAGATGCTACAGAAATTGTATGTCTTCTGTCTTTATCAGCACATGTTAAAATCTCTTTCTTTTGTTTAATATCTAGTGCTTGTTTTGTTCTTAATTCCGAACTAAAGTTGTATCAGAACTTTGAAGAAAATTGCATGTTTTGCCCCAAGCTGTAGGGCTTTTTGTCATGTTTACTTCTGTAGATTTATCAATTCAACACATTTAGCAGTCAAATCCAAGATAAGCTTATAATACAAAGAGGAGTATGAATCTCATATACAAATTATTAAGGCCTGTTGTGATATATGCAGTCTTAGTATTAAAAAATTTTCAGAATATTTAAAATATGAGTAGCCCATGGGAAGAGATTAGATTTTATCAACTCATAAGATATTAAATATAAGAGGGTTCCATATAAAGTTAGAAAAGGGTGTAAAATTGTAACCTTTGTGTCATTTTTAATTCTCTTTACCTGTCCATCCCTCCTTGAGGCCCTCCTTGTTCCTTGCTCACTTGCTCATTCAAGGCTATTGTGCTATCTTAATCACTTTGTAATTTTTTCTAATTGAGATATAAAACTTACAATCATATGTGACATCCGAAGGGCATAGATAACCTGAATAAGCTTGCTGGGCTGAAACAGCATTAGTGCCATGCTGTTATGTAAGTGACTTCATTTGGTGTTTAGCGTAATGTTTGCAGGAACAGTTTACTCTGATATTTGTCATGTTGAGCACAATATCCATTTGGACAAACAACTGTCTTCTCTGAACCCCATAACACCACAAATTCCAACATTTTGCTTTCGCTTGCAGTTTTGCATTGGCACCATAAAAGATGACTTTCTGGGTGTGATTAGTGATCCAGGTGCAACCTCTTGATGACATGGTATGTGACTCGGTTAATTTGGTTTCTTCATAGGGAAAAGTTGTATCTATTGAAGTTCAAATATTACTCGAATTACTGTTGTATTGCATGAAATTTTCTCAACTGTGAAATGAACAGTAGCATTTGCATATTTTGAGGCTCAACTCCAACATCTTTAATAGCGTCACAGCTTCGTGGGTCGGCAGGAAGAACATTCTTTGGCAAATGAACAACATTTTGAGATTGTAACTCAGGATCACAACTAAAGTATGGGAAAGAAGGTACAAGGCTGTTCTTGTACTGAATCTTGATCTTGATTGTTCTGATATGTAAGGAAGTAAGCGGCATGGTTCATTCATGGCATGTTAGAATACAGCAATCTTTGTTCCTTATCATGTATGCAAGTCATTTTTGCGCGTGTTATTTAAATCTCTTGCTCCTTATGACAGTTTAAAATGGACATCTTGCTTGCTGCTAGTGGATTTAGAATTTCCATTACATTGTGTTTAATTGATAGATTTTAAAATCCTCATTTTTAATTCTTCATAACAAATTTTTTGATGTTGTATTTGAATTGATGCATTTAAAATTAAGAATTTCAAATTCTTACTAACAAATTGATTGAACTTCTCTAGATTATTCAATACTGAAAAAATTCAAATTCTGATGAATTTTAAATTTATTTAATATGAAGCTATTTGAAATTCTTTTTTTAAATTCTAATCATTCAACCCATACAAAACCAATTGCATGCTACAAATAATTCTGAATCCTTCAACTTTTATTTTAAATTATATTTTGTAAAGTAGGTTTCATAGATATTAGCAGTTAATTCATTATTCATGTGGTTGTGGTAACCACATAACCAAACTCATTAGTTTTTGAAAAGAAAATAAAGTAATATAAAATAAAAAGGTTTATAATAAAACCTTCCTCTAAAATTCCAACATTAAGTTTATAACCCTGACATCTAACCATCGCAAATTACATAACAAAAGTTGGTTAAATGCTCGTCGCGAAGCCGTTGCAAATTTAAGGCCATATATTTCTGCCGCAAATCCCATCGCAATTTTTTTATGTGTAATCCTCTCACTTGTATCCCTTCTTACAACATATCAACACACAAACTCTCTCTATTTATTAACCCTCAAATTATTTTATTTTTAATTTCTTATTTGCAATTAAAAAACTCAAATTTATCCTACTCAATTACATGGCCAAACAAACACTAAACGAAAGATTATCTTCGTACATTTGGGAGCTTATGTACAAACTAAGCTGGTTTTTTCAGTATACTCAAAAGCTAGAGTAATTGAGCCAATAAGAAGGAATTGTCCTTGTAAAATGATTATTTAATTCCCAGAATGACTTTTTTATTTATTTTTAATTACAGTCAATAGCTAAAAAGAGCAAGTAAATTCAACCTGGATATATAAAAATCACGTTATTCTTCTCTCCTTAAATATATACCTTGGGCCTATAAATGTAATTTCACTTGGAATATAATAACTACTAACACTGTTAATTTTTTTTCCTTTTTTACATATTTGTATATAATTTTAGTTCTAGAATCTATTATGAAAATATGTATTTTCCTATTCTAGAACACATTATTGCAATTACATATATAGATATTATTCCTTTTTTAAAAAAATAAATAAATAAATTGTGCACACATCGAACTTGCTTGACTGTTAGTATATATAATGAGGCCAAAGAGTTAATATATATATATATACACACACACATATATATGCAAATTCTTTTTCCATATCTGAAAGTACAAATTTTCTGAAAATACTTCTTAGTTATCTGAAATGATGCATTATAACAAGCACAAGTGGAAAATTAAACCAATTCATAAACCTGACTGAAAAATATCAACCCACATACCTTCCAAGGTAACAGAATTTAGAAAAGATCAAGTACCACATTTCATATAAATTAATTTTTCAGTTCTTTTCTAGCTCGATTGTCAAAATTTCAACAAATAGAACTTTAATCCAGTAAAAGTAAAAATCACTTATTTCAATGGTTATCGCACCGTCACTGAGCCATCTTGCTTCATCTTCATAAGGCCGTTCTCAATGTTCCGCAGCAAGGGCTTGTAGCTGCAAATACTCAGTATTACTAAATAAGCTAAGAACAGCGGAAACTAGCAAGAAACAATCAAACTGGAAGCACTAGAAAAGAAAACCATACAGTCGAGCAAGACCATTATACGCTTGTGTCGCTTGCTGGAGACGTGCTGAGAGCTGCAAGACCTCTCCAGATAGAGCTTCTGCTCTGCTTTGTTCTTTAGATAGCTGGCTCTGTATGAAGTGAAATAAGAAGAGGCATGAGTTGCACAAAATTGTTACAGGAACAGCTGAACAATTCACATGATCCTAATAACTGATTGTTCGTTTTACCAGCAAAAGAAAAATTTGCAAAATATACAGAACCCAGGATGCATCAGAAGAGAAAATATACAAGTATAGACCCATTCAAATGCATATTAACTTGTTATTGAAACTTTAATCTCTTAACATAAAAAGCAGGTGGAGACATGTCGAAAAAGACAAAAATACACCAGCACGATTTTAGTTTCTGTTAGGTTCAAATGGATCCTGTTCTTGCCAAAACCGGCAAGAACAGCATTAATGGAATAATCACTTACAAACCTTAAGGGAATAAAGTTCAGCTGCATACAGAGATTCAGTTGTATTATCTCCTCCGCCAGAAATATTTATAGCTCGTGAAGCTTTATCATTCAGGACAGAGAGACTGGTCTGTTCTGTACGCAAATTATCTACCATGCTACGGAGTTCCTCATTTTGCTTTAGACAAACTTTCACCTGTATCAAACACACATCAAGTTGAACTATATACCATAGCAATAGACAGATTAGTCAGAAAAGCTAACTAAAATATTTTGCTGGAATAATGAAGAATGGCAATGTTATCTCAATCAGAAGTGTGATCGTGCTGCTCTTCAGACATGCCACAAAATTCTGCTAAGAAACTTTAGATAAGGGGTACATGTAGGCAACCAAATAAAAAGGCAATGCTTCAGTCGAAGAGCTTGTAACAATGATGTGCTACAGCTTCATTTCAGCAGTCTTTAAATAATGCGGCACAGTTTCATTTCTCCACACGGAGTAAAATATAACTGGATGATAAACAGTTCAAGCGGTTCAAGTCAATGAAAGAATATAACGTTTAGTCGTTACTAGTGAATGAAGGCATGCTAAATACAATCATTAAAAACTAAGTACCTGATTCTCCCACTGCGCGACCAATCCCATCGATTCCTGATAAGCAGATGAGAGACTTGAATTTTCTTCAAATAGTCTCTCAATTTCTGAAGATTGGGAATCAATCTGTAAAAAGAAACTCAACGGAAATGAATTGCAGTTCTTGATATTAATGGGTGAAATCAAAAGCGTGTACCTCCATTAAAAGTTTTTGTCTGCTACTCTCCAATCTCTCAATAGCTACTGCCATATCATACAACTGCTTCTCAAGTCTCTCCTTGTCTTCCTGACATCGTATGAAGCAAGTGGTGAATGATTGGTAGGTTCTCCAAAATAAAATTAGTGAGACCGTTGATAGTATAGTAAGAAGAAAAGTTTCTTTCGCCACACATCACATCCAGTAGTAATACCATTGATTGGAAACAGGTATCTGCTAGCCTAAATATTTGATTAATCAAAACAATTCTCACCATTGTGAATGGTCGATGGTTTGCCTGCTCTGCTTCGCTCTCTACATCAAATAATAGAGGGAAAAGTTACAAGAAAATATAAAGGTTATACAAAACACAAGAGGTTTAAAATGCTAGGAAAACACCAGAACAAAATTGCTGCATAATAAAATGCTTTCACCAAAATAAAATTTAGTTTATAAACAAAATAAATGGTTTATAAGAAACAGAGGAGTCAACCACAATAATAAGAATGAGAATTCCCAAAACAATTTAATTAGTTCAAGAATAAACCGTTACTTATTTACGAGGATTAAATGCTATACCATGGTAATCAAGTATTACCCTGTGATAATAGTTCAAACAAATTGAAAAGTATTTAGCAACCCATATGATGGATATGCTAACTTGAATGGAGAAGAGATATAAAATTTGCTTTTTGAAGAAAATAAAACTAAAAATTAATAAATAGAGAACGGGCGAAATGACGCATTAGATAACACACCACTACATACTCGGCTAGTGGAATGGTCACATAAAAGCCAGTTGGCTGAGCAACACCAAATGGCGCCTCAACAAATGCATTCATTCCACATGATAGCTGCTGGAGTATTAGCTATCTAATCCTTTGGATTGGATTTGAACAAATGCTAGATAATAACGTATGTACAAAAGACACCATAACAGCGTTGTGACATTCTCCGTGTCATACATGCAGTACAATCTATAAATGACATTCTACTACCTGGAAATAATGTACAAACGAGTCTGCTATCAAGGTTTATTTCATATTAAACTTCTAGATGATGGTACCTATATTCTAAGAATAATCTTTAGCAAGAACAAGAACATAAAATTGCTAGGATAATTATAGGCTACATATATTGACAAGATATCGGCATGGTATGGTATGGCATGGCTATTCTAAGGCCTTTAGGCAAGGAGATCCTCTTTCACAACAACAATGCCCTAAAACACCTAAAGAGGGAGAATAAATAGCAAGGTTA
Source organism: Sesamum indicum (assembly GCF_000512975.1). Lineage (NCBI taxonomy): Eukaryota > Viridiplantae > Streptophyta > Magnoliopsida > Lamiales > Pedaliaceae > Sesamum > Sesamum indicum. The sequence goes on from NC_026153.1 coordinate 4,800,467, forward strand.
ATATATTGAACAGTCCAATTAATTATTTCATCTTTCCAACTTCTCGTAATATATTTGACTTAAATATCCTAAACAACATTCAAGTCCTCATAAAAGCCATGTACTTATTTTATTGCATTACGCCCCACCTTGCGCCGTTCAGCAATAATTCCACATAACGACGTCCCAGATATAATATATATATATATATATATATTTATATGCAAATATAATAGTGCAAAATCATCCAACCTTGTCATGGATCAAAGTTTCAATAATGGGGCAATTGGATCAATTTATCAAGCAACACTTCTACTAGATATTTTGTGCTTAAATAAGAACCATCAAGCTAGCTTTAGATAATTTATTCTTAAGTCAGTCCCAAAGTGAGGCTTGTTTTAGCTAGTAATATTAAATGGTTACATCCTGGTTGATAACATGATATATCAGATGTATAGGTCAGTTCATTCTAAATGTTCACTGGCAGCTGGGTGATACCTGATGCCCTTTTAGAGATAGATTCAAGTTTCTCTTCTAACTCTTGTTTCTGAATAACAAGGGCAGATGTACGGGCCTGCTCCTCCACTAACTGCTGATGCTCTTTCTGTCTCAGCATTGATTCTTGCTGTAATATCAAGAGTCATGTGGCTTATACAACTCAAATAAAGTAATCTCATGCAAAAAGCAAAAGATTATTTCCAGGCCATCTTGCCTCGAGCTTGGATCTCAAATTAGATAATTCTTTTTCCATGGCTTGCATCTGATCATCTGAATATCTTGGTGCAGTGATGCCACCTGAAGGACTGTGCATCGCCTGCTGCTGCAACAAGTTCAATTCTGCTCTTAATGCAGCTGCATCCTCCTCAGCCTAATGCAAAAGGATCATAAGCATATAAAAGAATGAGGTGTGGGAGTGTCAATGTTTGTTTAGTTAATCATGCAACTGCTGGCTTACTCTGTATTGTTCTTCTTCTGCTTCCTTTATCCGTTTCTTTAGTGTGCGAAGCTGGGCAGAAAGATCCTCCTGTACTAAATGTAAGAATTTAGGAAACAGATTATGGGGAACAGGCAATCTGTAATAAACAAGTGTATAATAATGATGAGACTTAGTACTCGTGCAACAACTGCTGCATCTTTTTCCATAGCAACATCCTTGAGAGCTTTTCTTAATGATGGTACAATGTTCTGCTCCTGAAGAGAGCAAGAAGAAAGAAATACTGTTGATTAAATGGCAACACCACCCAGAAGTCCATAAACATTGAATCTGAATCTATAGTTTGTCACTAAAAAGAGTTAAGGAACTAGAAAGCAATATCCATAACTGAAACAACTATAGTCTTGATGAACTGTGACAAGTAATTTGCTAATTTGATATAGGTGTTTCCTTACTCGAAACAAGAGAGCACTAGATCCATGGTGAAGTTGGAAGAAAAAGATGACCCCTTTTTCTTTTTCTCTTAAGCATTTTGGGGGAGGAGGGGTTTCGATAAGCTTATAAGCTCCTTACTAAAAGTTATGGAAGGCTCTCTATTTTGTGTTCCAGAAAAAAGCCTTACATGCTAAAAAGCACAAAGGCCTCAACGTACTTTTAAAATCTTAACAAACTATTTATATTTTGGCCGTTTAAATTACATGTCATTACTGATATTTTAAAGTTTATGATGTTATTTCATTCAAACACTCTAAGAACCTACTATTGCAACAAAATCCAATATCCTATACGTTCCAAAAACATGATATAGCAGCATATAAAATGTTTGGAATAAGCTTTAACCACAACCCTCTAAGTGCTCCATAATCTATACTTATTTGCAGAAAAACTTCTGAAAATTAACCAGTATGAGAAAATGCAATTCATGGCGAAAAATGACCAGACTACTCAAAGCTCAAGGCAAGATTAACAGCTAAAATTGGTTTTTACCTTTAACAAAAAGAAGAAGAAGAGGCACATTTGATGTTTGAGCCGAGCTTCAATTATAAGAGGGTTTTTGATTGAGCTTATAAGCTCCTAATCGTATCTAACAAGAGGCCCATAGGAGTTCATAAGATCTCAAAATAAGAGAGGAACTTACAAGCTCCATCTTATAGAAAGCCTCGGCGATTGGTGTTAATAAAATAAGCTCCTTTGATTTGACCATCTAAATTACATGTCATTACTAATATCTTTTAACCTAATGATCACCGTATCTAAATATTTCAACTTTATTTTTAAAATAAAATCTAGCATCTCCAAACACATTGTATAAGATGTAAAAGCATATAAAATATTTGGAATAAGTTGGACCAAAACCCTTTAAGTACTCCATAATAATTTACCACTTACCTAACAGAAAACTGACTGAAATTAAATGGTGTGAGTAAATTCTATCAGTGGTCCAAAATGGTCCAGACTACTGAAGCTCCAGGCAAGAGTGACTGCTAAAACTGGTTTTTATTCCTTAACAAACAAGGATAAGAAAGTTTCATGTTTTCAATTAACCTTGCTAAACATAAAGGAGGAATAAGTATAAGCCAGATTTTACTTTTTTAAGCACGACCTTTTCACCATACCTCATCGAGAATGGTTAAGAGATCAGACCAATCAGATCTTTATCCTCATCAAAAACTCAAAAGCATGAAAATCCTATTTCTTTTTTGCTTGGCCTGATTTTTTAACAGCCCTTACAATGACGGATGATGAGTTTATGCCTTGGTGAGGAAATGAATGCTTAAAACATATTAAACAAGACAAAAAAGTCTTAAGGGTTTCATTAGGGCACAGCAGCTACCAGATCATTTAGTCGCTTCTGCAGCATGTCGTTCTCCACCTCCTTCTTCTGAAGCTGATTACAAAGATTTGGAGACAAAAAAGAAACAATCTTCACTTCACCAGAAGAAGCATCATCTAAAATAACTGTTATTCCAGCTAAGTATCGGTATTAGCTTCAAACTAAGCTGGCGGAAAGTATAGTGCATATCAATTAAAATACCATTGAGGTTAATTTTGTGTTTGCTTCCTCAAGCTCTGCATTCCTTTGCATCGTGTCTTTCAATTGTGATACTAAACCACTAATATCATTCTGCAAAATGACAGCAAAATTGTGAACCCGGGTTCTGTAACCCCCCAGCCAAAAGTGAAAAGGAAGGAATCATAACTACCTCTGAGAGTCGATTTGCGCTCTCCGATTTCTTAATTCCCGTACCATCTATAACGAGGAGAAAAAAGAAGGAAAATTAACCAGAAATACATACATATTAGGAAAAGCAAAAGGACAAAAGAGATTTAATACCGGTAGGGGATTTTATGAGATCTGGTCCAGATGAGGCCTTGCTCAATCTCTCTGCTGCTCGCTTCTGTCGAATTTCTTCCAACTGAAAAATTCGTTTCGAGTTACCGAAAAACACAGACAGACAATTAATGGAATACGAGCACGTCTACACAGCGCAAATGAGAGAGATGCAATACCGTGCGTCGACCGAGAGATGCATGACGAGCATCCATTTCACATCCAGCACAGAGAGAGAGAGAGAGAGTTTGTTCCTTGAATTGATTAGCGATCGGCCGACCAACCGTCGATGAGGAAGACGCTTCGGGATTTTGGGCTTGTAATGGAAGGAAGGAAATTATTTGCTGCAGCAAGAGCTGCCACACCCTCGCTTGCGTGGCGACGCCATCCAATAACTCCACTGACACGTGGAATAAGAATACATGTCATTGCCACCTAGGCAACCTAGAAATTAACACACAATATACTTTATTTTTTATGCTTTTTTAAATTCAATAAGTACTACGAGGACTTGGGAGGAAAACACCTTAGCATAAACCACAACTTCGCCTTCAATAAAAAGAGTGATATCAACTTAATCAATTCACACATCGCCCAGCCCACCACGGCCTTTTTAAGAAGAACTTTTGAATATTTCAAAGGAATAATTGCTTTAAAACCTCCTCAAAATAGTTTTTCTGCAAAAACCTTTCCATATTATTTAATTTAAGTGCACTTTCCGCTTTGGTCGTTAGTCAAAGTTAACAATGTTAATTTTTATTAAAGTTAAATACAATTACCATCTCTAAAATATTCATCCTATATCACTTCTCCCAAAGTATTAAAGCTTTTAAAAACCCCTCCAACCTTCACTTTTTAAGTTTAAAATGTTCATTTTACTTTTACAAAAATTACGTTTGTAAAAAAAAAAAGAAATAGAGAGATTTTTTAAATATCAAAATCACTATTTGTCTAATTCTAATTTTACTTGTTTATCGAGCTATTTTTATATTATAATCTTAAAATACTTGAATGTTATTTTATTTTAGTTTCACTTGCTTGTAAAATCAAATTAGGAACAAGTAAAAACAAATTAAAATTAAAAAAATTATTTTTAATTTGATTTAACAAACAAATAAAATTAAAATAAAATAAGACGTAAGTACTTTAAAATTACAAAATAAAACTAAAATTTCGACAAATGTGATTTTGACATTTTAATTTTTTTTTTATTTTTTCTTACAAAACAATTCCTATAAGAATAAAATGAGCTTTTCAAACTTAAAAGTCAAAATCGGGGGATTTTTAAAAATTTTAATTACTTTAAAAAAGTAATTGATGTGTATGAATACTTCAAGAATGATAACTATATTTAACCTTTTTATTTCTTTAAGTATAATTACACTGCTTTGATATAATATAAATAGACCCCCAATAATTTAGAAGATTACACTTATTACTCCTAAAATTTGTTTGGTTTATTTATATTTATATTATTAAAAAATTACAAATCTACACCAAAAATATAATAATTAATCGCAGTTCGGAAAAAAATGGTGCTGGTGTTACCATTCATCTTAAGAATGAGGAAAAGCCAATGATTTTGGGAGAAGAGAGATGCCAAACTGTTGCTTCCCTAAATTTTTCAATGAGTTGACGCAATATATTGTTAGTCGAGAAAATGACAACTCCAAGTCGTACCAAAGCAAATGAACTATCCATTTTATGCAAAGCCACTATACAACAAGCATACATTAAGCCTCCTTTGATTCTGTATTTTCTACGATACTCCTCATCCTAACACCAACATCCACTGAAATGTGCACTTCCGACGACGGAGACTTGGAATGAGTTGATCCACTTACCTGTGTAAAGAGCAACCTCCAGAAAAGCTGGTCGAGATTGGGGCAGTTTCTTTCCAAGAAATGGCAATTATTTTTGCTTGAGGAGATGCATACATAAACAAAGATTAAAATTTATCGATGCATCTACGCTCACCCAAATAAAGATAATAAAAGGAGGAACTCTTTCTTCACCGTCAAACATGATCATCATTCAATCCTACGTGGGAACGACATCAGGCACGAGGGGTGAAGATCCGTCGTCCTCAGTTGTCCCATCTTCTGCAGTTTGCCCACTCTTTTCGTTTTCCCCTTGAAATCCTTGCTTAAATTTATCATAATTTGTCATCTCACTTGGTTTGAAAGGTCGTTCACCAAGTAGCTGGACCAAGTCCTCTTGGTAAAGTGTTTCCTTTTCCAGCAACAACTCAGCCATCTTAGCTACTTGCTCTTTGTGTTCCTGTATTAATTCGACTGTTCGTTCATATGCCTTTGAAACCCATTCGCGTACTTCAGTGTCAATAATAGCAGCTGTCTTGCTACTGTATGGCTTGCTCATCTCAAACCCATCATCCCTCTGAGGAAAAGAGAGAAGACCAACTTTCTCACTAAAACCATAGACTGCTACTTGGGCATATGTCATTTTGGTCACTTTCTCCAAATCATTCTGAGCTCCAGTTGATATTTTTCCCAACAGCACCTAACCCAGCACAGTAAAGTTCGATTAATCAAGTTTATATGTTTAACAGTTTTACAAGTAATGTGCAGGTCACAACCCAACTAGAAAGGTTATTGCTACTAAATCTTAGTTGATTTAAATAGGAAGTTCAGATGAACAAGGGAGATCATTTTGCTTTCAGCTATTTGGAGGGCGTCTGCCATTATTTAATAAAACTATGATGGTCTCTTGCGAACAAGTGGTTACCTGTTCAGCAGCACGTCCACCAAGAGTCATGCAAGTCATATCAAAAAGCTGTTCTTTGGTCATGAGAAGGTTCTCATTAGGAACATATTGCGCAAAGCCAAGTGCAGCAGTTCCACGAGGGACGATAGTGACCTTCAACAAGGGTTCTGCATGTTCTAAAAACCAGCCTACTACAGCATGACCTGATTCATGGAAGGCGACAGTACGGCGCTCAAGTTTACTAATAACCTGTTCACAAAACGGAGAAATGGAGTCATCGAACTGAGATACTGGAGTGGCAGATTTGGAAGAAAAATTTTGGGACAATTCCGAAGGAAAATTATACCGATGATTACCTAACTTACACAAACCTTGCAAAAAAAGAAAAAAATTCACATAACAAAAGTAAGTTACAACTGCAAGAGGTTTTGTGGAAATGGCACTTGACAGAAAGGAGTGGGGAGAAAACATCCACATAGCTTGCCAACTTTGAGTTAACAGCGGTGATAATGCACACCAAGTAACATTGTGAAAGAACTCAATAGGTACTTCTGGGCAAAGCTACACGTATTGTAACCATATGGTGGTATTTTTTTCTCTCGTGTGGCCTTGATTTAAACAATCAACAGAACCCAGGGAGATGGCAGGTGCTTCACCTAGGCCACGATAGATGTCTATATCGCATTTCAGAGGTCAATTGTTGATATAGATTTCTATATAGCATTTCAGAGACCAATTGTACGAATAATGTTAGACATAAATGATATTTATTATCTAGTCCATTTATGTGAAGTGAATCTCCCGAAATCAAATGGTCAAACAAAGACATTATTACCATTGTCAGCTCATGTGGACTATCCCTATAAGTATTTGAGATCCTAGGTTCAGCTACACTGGCACTCTCCATGTCTAATTCTAGAGGAAGGCATGAAACAGATGTAAACCATACATAACAAGAGAAAATATAAGCTGCTTCATGCTTTAATTTCTTCCATTTTCCATGAAATTAGCTACATAGAGAAATTCTTACATTTAATCTTACTTGGCCAAGAAAGAAAAGGAGTGCTTTAGCAGATTTCTTTCGTTCTCATTTTCCTCTATTCAACACTGAGTGAATTCCATTTCATGCTTTCCGAAATAATCAATGGTACTACAGGAAAGGAAATTGCTGCTTTTAACATGCGATTGCAAATAGGAGTAACAAGTTAATTAAGCCGATGCTTATAGAAGTTATAGATTAGTTCAATTCAAAGCATGATTACTGACATTTGTCTTTTCCTAAATGTATATGGTAAGAGACAACCAAAAGATATTTCATAGTCATTGATTCATCACATACTAAGCATAACATGCAATGCAACTACTCCACTATGTATTTATTCAGTTTCATCATATTAGGCTATTGCATGCACTGCAAATATTGGCAGCAAAACATGAAATGCTGGTGACTTTAGTTCAATGAACTGAGCAGCCTTCAGGGAATAATTTACCTTATTTTTCTTTTCAAGACCACCGATTATCCTGTCTATAGCTGCATTAAAATGTTCCATTTTCACCTGTGTTTCCTCACCCCTGGCAGCAATCAGAGCTGCTTCATTGCAAACATTTGCGATATCTGCTCCAGCAAATCCAGGAGTGAGTGCTGCTAATCTCTGAGAGTAGTATGATGGTTCATGGTCAAGTTTTATCTTCTTGAGATAGATCTGGAATATTTGGTCACGGCCTTTGATATCAGGTTTGTCTATGCTAATTTGACGGTCAAAGCGACCCGGTCTCAACAAGGCTTTGTCTAAAATATCAGGTCTATTAGTGCCAGCAAGAACAACTACACCAGAAGTAGTTCCAAATCCATCCATTTCCACAAGCAACTGATTAAGAGTGCTTTCACGCTCATCATTGGAACCAGAGAAGCCCCCACGTCCCCTTGCTCGCCCAATTGCATCAATCTCGTCGATGAATATAATACTTGGTGCACATTGCCTTGCCTCTTGAAACAAGTTTCTAACCCTTGAAGGCCCGACACCAACAAACATCTCCATAAAATCAGAACCGGATATGGTTAGAAAAGGAACACCTGATTCACCAGCAGTTGCTTTTGCTAGGAGCGTTTTACCTGTCCCAGGAGGTCCAACCAATAAAGCACCTTTAGGGATTTTGGCTCCCAGCTCCTCATACTTCTTAGGATTCTTTAAAAAGTGAACAAACTCCATAATCTCTTGCTTTGCTTCATCGCAGCCGGCAACATCTTTGAAATAAACCTGGAAATAGAAACATAAAAAAGGAAGAACTGAGATATTTAACAGGCTCCAATGTACTATGAAAATGGTCATCTGTTCAAAACAAAATGGCATCAGCTTTATTTGAGAAAACAAATTTAAGGCCAAACCTTGTTTTTTGAATTCTTATCGAACTTTGTAATGTGAGCCTTCCCAATGTTGAATATTCCCCGGGCACCCTTTCCACCAGTACCTCCAACTCCAAGTCCACCTTGCATCTTGCGGCCCATGTAGATAAGCGATCCCAATAATAAAAGAGTAGGAGCAAATCTCATCAACTCTTGGAACCAAGCCATTTCAGAAACGTAAGTAACAGGGATATAATCATGTGGATCTATCCCCAATGCTTCTTGAGCTTCTTCCAATTTTTCTTCAAATGACTCAACACTTCCAATATTAAAATAATATTTATATTGACTAGTTGCTCCTCTTGCACGGTTGTTGCTAACTGGTGCTTCAAATTCAGATCCTTTGGACGTATCATGGCTATCCTGGTTCTGCGGTGAGCCTCTTACATACACTTTAGCAACAGATTTATTGGAAACAACTATATGGTCTACCAAACCTGGTTCTAGAAGCTTGTTTTTGAACTCTTGAAAACTAATCTGCAAGGAAATAGCCCAATGAATGCCTAGCAATGAAATGAAAGGCAAAATCCCACACAGAAGATTATATATGATACAACCGCAAAAACTAAGAGAGCTAACTCTGTATGAGACTCCAAAGCTGCCAAAACACAAGACTAGCATAAGAACCAGATAGACAAAGTTCAACTAGATCAATTAAAAGCACAGGCATGGACCAAAGGTAGCAGAATGTAGTTCAATATGAGAAACTTAAAACCTTCAGCTCATAGTATTTCAGATATATGATAAAGACTTTGTGAAAGAACTCCAATAGCGGCTCATAGCAACAAGCACCTTTGGTATTAGATATCACTATCATCATTAATTGCCACAGTGATTCTTTACTGGACATAAATCAACAACATCCGGTACTTGAACTTGTAATAAGCATGTAGTATACCTGTTTCTCTTCACGTGGTGAAGATGAAAATGCAGAAAGGAATAAACCAATCACCAGCAACGGGGTCACTATATTTTGCAAATTCTTGATGAAAGTTTCATGAAAGTTTCCATGGTCATCGGTATTTCCTTCCTCTGAGATGGAATAATTTGAATTAGAAGATTACCAGAGAAATTTTCTCTATCACCTTAAGATAATCTGTGAGTCAAACAATAAATATTTATGCAAGGATAAACTTCTGATCTCAAACTCTTCTAGCAATAGTGCTGCAGATAGATAAGGGCAAAAGTACTTCACATGATTATAAGCGACTGTCACATGATTTCATAACCTTTCACCCACATATACCCATTACCCACAACATGATGTATCTTCGAAACTAATATCGTTCTCATGAGAATCCAAATTGCATGTATGTTCCTGCAGACCATTTCATTTAATTAACTAATATATATCATGTGAAGAGGAAAAAGATCCAAAAATTATGTGAAGCTAACTATAAGATTCCTTCTTGCACATGAGCTTCTATTGTAAGAGATGAAGAGGCTTTGCAACTTCTTACAGTATTGCCTACATATTTATTAATATTAAAAAGATGCATATTTCATTTAAAGAATAGATGCATAAATATATAAGGTTGTTGGTGGCCCTAAAAAATTTGAGCAACAGATGATTTGGAAGAATTTACCGCACAGGAAGGCTGGATCAGGGAAAGTAAGAGCATCTGCCACTTTCTCATTTATCGAGACAAGTTAAATCACAAAAGTTCTAGAACTTCATAAAATATTGGACACATCAGTTACTACAAGTATTAAAACCTGCTCTGAATTTAGGGTACATGTTTCTATATTCACTAGAATTTACTAGTTTAGAAAATGTCAGCTTCACTTGTGCTCTTTCGCAATGGCCAATATGCTAAATATATAAATCACATTTTACGAGTTTAAAAAGTCATCTTAACCGGTGCTCTTTCACAATGGCAGAAATGCTAAATACATAAATAGACGCCTCATTTTTATTTATCAATGTGAATATAGTTTCCAAATTTTAATTATAAATTAGGCACAATAGCACAAGAAGCAGCAAAAAGATAATAAAACCTAATGAAATCATAATATGATCACACATATGGATTTTCCTATATTTCCTAGGCCCGAAATAGTTTCTAGAGGCAAACATGCAAGTTAATAGATTTTCTTTTACCTCTCTCCTTACACTATTGGCAACGCAGTGAACCACGTTTTAAATCCATTTTGCAACAATCGTCAACATATACAATCTGAGCACAGACCTGAAAGCTTCACTCACATGCCACTGCTTTCAAGTTTCAAGGAATTGAACAATATTTTCTTTGATGAGCTGAGATTTCCACTAATTGGAGATACATCGAAAGAATGCTTGCGGGATGCCTCTATAAAATAGGTCATTGTTAAAGTGACTAATATGAAGCTTATCAATTCGGTTTATCTATCTCAACTTTACCCCAGTACTAATGGAAGAAAGACCGCAATTTGGAATGTGAGGCTTTCCTTGTTGCACTAAATCCACCATATGTTGTCTTCTATGCTAAGAATAAATAACTAAAAAATTACAGAACGGTAATGTACAAACCTTTGGACCCAGATTTCTGGTCATTTTTATTTGGATTTTCCTTCTTGTCTTTTGGATAAAAATTCTCATAATCTGACAACATAAGCAAAGAAACAGATAACAAGTCAAACTGTGTCACAAACTTTCCAAAATGACGCTATATTAACAGAAAACAGGTCTTACTCTTCTTCTTGGGCGCTTCACTGGAGTAAAATCTACGAATTCTGGGATTTGCAGCAAAGTAGCTAAAATCTGATAAATAACCCCTAGGAACCGATCCTTTGCCACCTCCAACTGAGGTCAAATAACCCCTCAGAAACCCTAGGTTCCCTTCAAATTGATTAACACTGCCACTCGTACTATTTACATTCGGGGATCCAATGTTTTCCTTATTCCATGCGAAGGACCTCCCCTTACTAGCCCCATTAATATTATTCTGCAAATTCCGAAACCAGAGAAGATAATTGAAAACATTAAATTAAATCTAGAGCGACAGGCATACACATCGACATGAACATAGACATCCGTAATGGCTTACCCGGAAACGAGAGGAACGAGTTAATGAGGTGCGAATTCTTGAAAAGATCATCCTCGCAACTCCAATGACTTGTACCAACGAGGATACAATTTATTCTTCAGTTTTTCTTGTGGGATTTTTGAGAGGTTTATCAATAAAACAAAAATGAAATTACGGTGATTGAATTGAGAAACGAATTCTGGAATTTAGGGTTTTGCCTAATGTTGAACCAAAAAACTGATTCGAAGATATTTTGGGGCTATAAACTCTTAAAAGTTGGTGGTATGAGAAAATAGTGGGCTGTCAAATGCGTGTCCAAGAATCCAATACTTGGGAAACAAGACAGGAAATGAAAACGGGTCGGGTCACTACTCTGTCTTTATTTACCCAAAAAAGAAAAGGAAAATTTAATTGATCGAGGAAAAGAAAAAGGATAATTAACGGCATAACTTGAAAATAATTAAATTACAAATTCTCTTTTTTTATTATATCTCATGCGTACCGGAGTCCATAACACTGTATTTTAAAGTGTTAGTGTATATATATATTTAATTTTAATATTTAAATTAAATCACATTATAATAATAAAATTTTGAGAAAGTACAATTTTATTGATTATAAACATGTTACAATTCCTTTTAATCCAAGTATCCACTTATTTTCTATTGAAAATGATGATGACGTGATAAATCAAAAGGAGTATGCTAGCTTAATTGAAAGCTTGAGATGTGCGACTGATTGCAATCGATCTGATATTGTCTATGTTGTAGGAGTACTTAGCAGGTTTACAAGCAAACCATGTATTGACCATTGACATGCTATAATAAGAGTTATTAGATATTTATTTTGTACAATAAAATTATGGCTTGTTTATAAAAAATATCCTATTGTACTATTAAGGTTTTTCTTATGCTGATTAGAACACCTTATAAAGTGATTCATGTTCTACCATTGGTTATATTTTTATTTTGGTGGGCTGCTATTTGTTGGAAGTCTAAAAAGCAAACATTATTGCTAACTCTATCATGGAGGCAGAACTTATTGCTTTAACTTGGCTAGTGAAGAAGCAAATTGGTTGAGAGGTTTATTATTTCAAATTTCATATTTAAAAAATCAATTGCTCCAATTTTAATTCATTGTGAAAGCACCGTGTTATTGGTAGAGTACAAAACCGTTATTATAATGTTAAATCCAGACCTATAAGAAGAAAACACAGTATTGTGAAACATACTTGGTAAGTGGTAATATCAATGTTGATTGTGTTAAATCTTGTGATAATCTTGCAGGTCCATTAACCAAGACCTTGGCAAGAGAAAGAGTCTGGAACACATCGAGGGGATGGGGTTAAAACCCATACAATCATAAGTCATGTATGAGGAAACCCAATTTATGGACTAGAGATCCTATAACCAGGTTCAGTGGAAAAAACGAATTATATGATGACTTGTTTTGAAATGCACCGTCTTATTTTAATTTTTTTTCATCCCTATGATGTGAGTGCATTTATCCTGTAATAATTTGTGGAGGTTGAGTTTATTAACTCTTAATGAAGATTTGTAGCTCAAATGAGTCGTGTGTTAGAATTACAAGAGTGCCCTTAATAGATTTCACCTATACGAGTGTGGAAGTAGGTTGCTTCCTATGATAATTGAGCTTATTCTAAAAAACATCATGAAAATTGGGATAACACATGACCGTAATGTGTTGGCTAATAAAGCTCATGTCAACACCTTGACTGTTATGTGTATGCAGTGATACTTTATTTCCGCGAAGCAGTTATAGTTCAAGTTTAAAATCAGTATTGACTCTGGAGTAGAGGTTACTGTTTCACTAAGTGGGGCACCTTCATTATGCATAATAGTCTCCCTTCAACTAGTATACTCTCTTTAATTTTAATATTAAAATGAGTAGGGGATCGTTAGTAGTATATATATATATATTGCATTTTAATATTTAAATTAAAATGTATGTCTCTTCATATTCCTCCCATTGAAGTTGAGGTTACTGGATATTTATGTTCATAATGTTTGTAATAATCTATCTTCAATACCATCATCCCACTTCTACATACACTCTAAGGGGAGGGCTTAAATAAATAGTTTCGGTACATATTATTGACAATTAAATTGATCTTTTTTTTTAGAGAAATTATTAAATTGATCCTATAAAATACAAAAATTAACAAAAGAATTAATTTTTTCATGTGTTTTCTTATTTTACTCCTTCAAAGTTCAAAATGATTTCTTAAACCACGTTTTTCAAGTAAATAGCTTAATGTAATTCACTTTTTGCATTTTATTAAATTAATTTAGCATAATAAAATTATTTAGACTATGCTGTGTGCCGACTGCTAGAGCTATAATTACTAGGGATAATTACACTCCCTTCATTTGAGGTTTAGTGTAATTACACGTACGTAAAACTTCTGTAATTTTGAAATTACATTTAACACCCCCAAAATTTACTTGCATCTAATAAATAAGTTCATTTGTCAGTCAAAATTCATCGAAAATTGCCCTTAACTGTACTTTCTTTTACAAAATGACCATATTTTTTTATTAATTAATTTTGACGATAATTTATCATTCACACACAATTAAAGTGAACTTATTTTACTAATTTGATTATTTATTAATTTTATCTTTATTTTTTCATTTAACTAAAAAATACAATAAAAATTTAAATAATGCATAGAAATCGAGTTTTCTTCATTTACTAGTTTAAATAAAATATCCAAACAAAGTATCAAATTTATTAAAAATCCAAACAATAAATTATTCTGTAAGAAAATTTTCTTCTTCAGTTCAATATGTATCCATTATATCCAACAAACGAGTGCAATAAAAGCCCAATAAAGTACGTGTAGTAGCAGTCTCATTCGGGTCACCCAGCCCGGCCCATTGAAATTTACATGCCTGTACTATTTATTAGCTATGTAGAATCATTTAGGAATGTCAATGAATTTGGGTTGGATCCGACTTAAATCCATCCCGATTGAGATAAGTTTTGATTCCTTTCTTTAAAAAATAAAAAAATAAAAATAATAAATTATCGTTTTCTGAATAAATCAATTACAATCATCAATATCAAGTATCTATATTTAACAACTATCGACAACTACAATAATCATATATTAATTATTAATATCGGACAACTATATTTAATCAAATTCCTTCTGTATTTTCTCGTAGGAGGCACTAATTACTTACACCATCAATTTTTATTTTTTATTTACTTATTTCTTGATCAGCCCGTTATTATGTCCTCTAGTTCGATACAAATTGTGATTGTACCTTGATTTGAATCAAGAATTCAGGGCTTTTATTAGTTTTTCTTTATGGCCCACCAATGGTGATAAAAATTGAGTTATGAAATTGTCCTAATTCTTTATGCAATTTCCAATTTCGTCCTTGTTTTTCATTTAATTCTCTGACCAAATACACTGACGTAATGGTGACAAATTTGACTTTTTGGCCAAGGACAAAAATATTTTTTAATAGTTATCACTCAGACAATGTATAAAAGGAAACATACATACACTAATAAATATATAACCCATATCCATATTTATAATAATATGCCGTAAACATTTGACAAGCTAATCAAATCAGCTGGTAATTAAAAATTTAATCACAGTATGATACATTATACTTATATCATCCAAAATAAAGGCGGCTTTAATGTGTAAAGTTATAAAATTTGACATAATTAATTTATAACTCATTCTAAATTGATGCATCCATATTTTAAAAAATAATAAAAAATAAAATATGGCCCCAACATTTTTGTGTACACTGAAACATGTGTGTATTTGCTTGTAAGCGTAATGTTGTAAAATTGGAAGGATACTGTTGAAGAATCATACATAATGTTTGGATTCGTTTTCTAAGTGTTTTATAGAGATAGAGAGAGAAAAATAAAGATAAATAAGTGCGTGTTAGAGATAATATATATGTTTGGATTTATTTTTTAAGATAATTTAAAATAAGTATTGTATGTTTAATGTTGTGTTTTGGGAGATAAAAATTACTATTCATTGTCAAATCATAGTTAAATCATGTCTCTTTTATATATAATTATGTGTATGTATGTGTATATATATGTATGTATTCATGCTAAAATAGTTTAAAACACCTAAATAAGATGTTTCTGAATGATGGTAGAGATTAAGTATGTTTTGACTCGTCTCGAAAATAACTTGAAAATGAAAACAAACATAGTGATAGTATATTGGGGCCACACACATCATTTTCTCCAGAAAAAGAACATATTCAACCAAAGCTTCAATAATTAAAATTAGGATTAAATACACTTTGCATCCCTAAATTATGTAGTTGTTTTATTTACACCCTTAAAATGTAAAAAGGTAATAAAAACACCACTAATAAAATAATTTAGCATTAATAAGAAAAAAATGCTCTTCTCATTTACCCCTATACCTTTTTATTCTACTTCCTACAATATCTTTTATTAAAATATTTCCCCAAATCTATTTTTAGTGATTTAAAATTTTACTTATATTTTTTTAAAAAAATAATATTTATAATTTATATTTTTTTATAAATTATAAAATACAAAAAGTATTTATAAGCTCAATATATGCAAATATATTTTATAAAGTAAATAAATTATGTTAAAAAGTACATGTAAATATGTTTCAATAAATAATGCACATAATATTATTGAAAAAGTATGTTATATATATAAATTTTTATTCAATTACATGTCCATGCACATAACAAAAATATAGAATATTATAGATTTGCTTATTTTACAATACATATATGTTCGATGTAATATTGTAAATTTATATCGATAGTTTATTTTTAAAAAAAATTCAATATACATAACAACACAGGCAAAATTATATAAATTTTTTATCAATTGTGTAAAAAATATAAGAATTATAAATTTATGAAATTTATATAGATTCTATGCTCAATATAAAAATTATAAATTTTGAGTATTGTTTATTTTAAATAAAAAATTTATAATAATTCAGATTATATTTAGGAGAATGATTGTAATAAAGATATTTTAAGAACGTAAATAGTACTGGCATTTTTGTCGTAAAAAAATTAGTGTATATCATGAGTGGTCATTTTGTTACAATTTATAGTTTAGGAATGTAAATACACTTTATGCATAGTTCAGGAATGCAAAATACATTTAACTCTTAAAATTATGTTTTTTTTATGGTAATACGTTATCTCATTTAAAAATTTAAATTAATTAAGAAGTTTTTATTTAATTTTTTTAAATTAATATCTCTTTAAATAAAAATTTTGCATTTATCTCATTTAAAAATTTAAATTAATTAAGAAGTTTTTATTTAATTTTTTTAAATTAATATCTCTTTACAAATAAATTTTGCATGTGAAATCTTTTATTTATATAAATAAATTGATTCTGATATGATAATAAACGACTACTTTATGTAAGAATTTAAATTCTTAGAGAAAAATTATTAAGTAATTAATATATAAAAATGATTGTAAGTTTAATATATTCGGAAAAAAAGGTTGATAATGAAACAAATTATGGAGAGTATGGGATATATGATTATGTGGGGCACTAAGGTTACAAACTAAAGTGCACACACTCTCATGCCCCATAATTACAATCATTTACTACTTCTTATCTTTCCATCATTACTTTAATATCCACAAACTTCCTCTCTCTCTCTACATATATATATCATAAAAGAGAAAAGTATATATAGATATATATACATCATAAAGAGGTATATATATATATATATATATATATGAACTTAATTGTCTGTACTATTCTATATATAAGAGTGTGACAAAATAAAGACTTCAAATATAAGGATGATAGATAATAACTTATAATTAATTATTTTGATAATTGTAGAATTTCGACACCCGAAATTTGTTGAGTTGGAAAAATTTATTTGCATCACATACGATCTTTTCAAATTGGGGCTATTGTTCATATTATTTCAATTTTGACAATATTTTTATCCTTTAACTTTATACGGCTATATTATAGTCCATTATATTTTAATGAGTTAATTACAAAGACTGATCCGTAATTTGCGGGTGAGCATTTTAAGAATTGTAGTTTTGACCCTAGAAAAATATGTACTGGAACTTCAAAAAATACGGCAATTTCTACCCTCCGCCTAAATCTGAACAAATTACGAACGATTTTACCCCTTTACTACTTTAGAAAGAGCAGATTAGTTCTGTTTCAATATTTTCACTTTTTGTTGCATCATGCTCGCCTAGAATGGTATCAGAGCTTAAATTTATTAAAAAAATATTTATTTATATTGTATTTAGATATTTTTTTTATTAAAAAAAGAGACTCTTTTAGAGAATGGACCCGAAAGAAAGTTCGAGTTACAAATTAAAGGCTAGATCATACAAATTAGAATAGAAGATCGGACCAATATGGACTTCATCTCGAGGATCTAGAAGAACATACGCAAAATCCACAAAAGGAACCCCTATAAGAAGGAATTTCGAACGAGCCCATATCGGGCCCAATAAAAGTTTCAAGGATTGTAACTGTTGGACCTGTGGAGCAAGAAGTCATATATCTCTAGACTGCCCGTAGGTGGTGAATTAAGAAAATTTGAACCATGGGTGACATTCTAGATGCAGTCTACTATGCCTATATGGTACACATATACCTATTCGAGGATCTTCTTTAGATGAAAGTGTATATGAGGAAAAAATAGAGATTGGTTTAGATGGATTTTCAATCGATTCAGAATAACTACAATAAGAAATATATGCTTCAAACCTCTGAAAACCTGTTAGGATTCTTTTTCAAAAATAACAGTGTCAAACAAAACCATGAAAGAATTATGTGCCAAGAATCCAAACTCAGCCCATACGATGTATTTAGGATTAGAAAAATCGGGAGAGTCCTTAACTAGATAGAATTAAATTAGAGGAAACATCACATAATCTACAAAATAAGTTCAGGTGAGTTTGTTATTCTCAAGTTCCGTGTAATGTGATGGAAATACAACTTATTCCTAAACAAGAAATTATTGAAGAATTAAGTAAGTTTAGAGAAGAGGAAGTTGTTACTATGAAATAGAAACTATTAAAGTAGTAATAAAAGCAACTTATAAGGAATGAATTGATTTCGAAATACATTTATTTATAATGGAAAGAAGAATCAATAACTTAAAAGATGGTTGTCTTGGGATAATGATATGTAATTTGCATGCAGGAAAATTAATGTTTGATATTCATCCTATGATTGCATACAAGCTAGCAGACCAAGATTTCAGTATAGTTTTGACCCTTCATCAGGATTTTAAAAGAAAAGATCTTATGAAGGAAGGTAATAGGCCGCATTTTGTAACTTATAGAATAGCTTATGCCCTTTCCAACAAACATCATTTCGATTTGTTTCTTACGAAAGAGTATATTGAGATTTCTAAAATTTTTAAGGAATTTACCAAAGTGATGATACCAGATCCGATTAGGATACCTAGAATAGATGGTGTCGATACCGTAATCAAGGATCACCTAATTTTAGATCGAACACTTAGCTCGAGAATTGAGTTTAGTAGCATGATATCCTTTTCAGAATATAGGATTACATGCTATAAAGAAAAAGAGAAGGACTTGATAAAAACATTTACTCCTCAAAAAATTAGGTAAATAACGTAAAATTTAGATGTCTTGAAGGATGGAAAGAAATACAAGTTATATTTGACATCACTAAGAAAGAAAACTATTTTTCTTGTGATGACTTATATCATGTGCAGCAGCTTGTTATTGGTAAATATGAAGGCATGTCAGAAATTGCAGACCGTGAGATCATGATTGCAGGGGTTGCAGAAAGAGAAAATGAGAATATGACTTTGGGGTCAAATTTTCTCGAAAATTATAAACCATGAGAAGAAAAAGGTAATGGAATGGAATTCAGTTTGGATGGGGTTACTATAAAGATTATATAACCAGATCCTTTCTATAGTAACAAAGCATGACAAGGGTAAAAAAAAGAATTTTTACGAGGCGAAGTAAAAATTGTAGAATGTAAAAATTCAAGAGTGAGACTGTCGGTAGAAGATGACAAAGGCCAACAGCCAGAAAGCAAAAAAGCCAGCTAGCAATGACATAGCCGACAAGCCATTATGACCAACAGTTGGAAACGACGCAGTGACGTCATCCAAAAGAGACAAAGTGATGACGAACACAATGACATCCTCAAAAAACAAGTTTGGAGTTCGAGTTTGAAGTCCGCAGACGTTTATAAATAAGAAAGCAGATGGGGATCATCATAAATTTTCTCCAACTCTTCATAGTATAATAATTCAAGCTTTCAAATCTTTGTAGTTTTATAATTCACAGCCTTATGGGGGGTTTTCCAAACGAGTCAAGTCCTCGACCATATGAGAGGCTAAATAGTTGTCTCCTCTTGGAGGAAATAATAACTATGTAATATTTTATATATTTTTTTCAATAAAAGTAAGGCTTCTATCCAAATTGTTGTCCAAAATCCTATTAAGTGCCTATATTGGAGTATCTTCTACACCCTAAGATAGGAAACGAAATAGAGATGTGTTGTTTGTTGCTAAAGGAGTCAAGTGCCCGCGAACCATCTGCTGTGATAGTGTGGTTGGAAGAAGTTCATAAAACCTATGACTTGGAATACCCGAGAACAAGACGGTCAAAAAAAGGTACGAATAAATAAGGGCTTAATTTATTTCAAAAGTATGTTGGGTCAAACTAAGAGTATAAAAAATGGACTATATATAAATGCTTTATCATCAAAAGGGTAAAATGGTCAGAGGGCAACAAACGTGTAATAGATACAGGCATAAATTGCCACCTCTGTTTATATGATCCTTGTTTTGCCACTACCCTATAGGTACGGGACAGTAATTGCATTTAAACTTATTTTTAATTTTTATTATTTTATGTTTTTTCATTAAAGTTCACTCTTTTTATCAATGCAGCTAACATTAATAATTACCTCAATCTCTATATCCAGCGTCCACCAACTGTGTCCCCTCCGCATACATTAATTTCCTCATTGTGATGATGATGATTGGTGTGATGACCCTCTCACAATCTCCACCCTCCAACATTATCAAAGTCTAGAAAAACACATGTCCGAAAAGGAACAACTCCTCATCATCAACCAAATTCCAGCACCCCTCATCCCCAAACTCCATCGTACGTACGCAGTGGGAATCCTAAGTTGCCATATATATACATATACATAATCCTGCAGGTAGCAGCTGGTCGGAAATGAATTATAATAATGCATGTCGCCACTCTTCAAAACAATACAATTACATAAACATAGCATGCTCTCTTTAGTGGTAGCTGTGGGCCATTTGGACAATTAAGGCATGCACACCATCATCATCCAATTTTCCCAGCAGGCGGCCGCACCACCACTCCACACACCACTCATCTCTATCTATCATGGATATCTGTCCAAAAGGCCTCATAACATGTTCAATTGGTTCTATTACATACATACACCTTCTCAAACTTAAAAAATTGCATCTGCAAACTTCTCTTGAGGTTGATTTAAACACTGCTTGCTTTTAAAAGAATTTCATTTTATAATAATATATTGGGGTGGGTTGTTAAGGGATTGGCGGCAACTAATCCAATTATTTTGGAAACCAATTGTAGTGCAGGTAGAGTAAAAGGTGTTTGGCGTGTTGGTTTAGACAACTAGTTTTGTTTTTAATTGTTTGGTAAGGATAAGACATATTATATAGTTTTGTTTGAGCTGATGAGAGAGTATCCTATGTCATTTCTTTGCTTCATCTCATACTACTAATTCACTTCCATCAAGTAGTCTTTTTTGTTTTTTAAATGTAAATTAGTGAAATTCAGAGTTTTGGTCCATTTTATTTAAATTTTTAAATGTTCTTTTCGATTATATATATATCAAAATATTTACATAACGTATTATAAAGATTTATTATAAATGGTACCAATTAATCGAATAGACCAATCTAAATTAAAAATTCTTGATTGATCCCTATATATATATATGCAGAAGAAACAAAATAGGTACACCTAAAAGGGTTAAATCCCAAACCAATAAAGGCATGCATATATATCAAAGTTAGTATAGGATCACAAAGGTATTTCAACTTTTAGGGTTTCTTTCAGTCCTTTTGATTTAGACAAGAGGGTTTTGTCTGCATTGGATTCCTCACCCAAAAGGGCTTTCATTTTCATCAATTTCAATTGAAAAGTTGAAAACTCCACCCAAACCCCCCAAACCATATGGAAAAACAGAAAAACAATTGAAAAGTGATAAAGTCAACTATAATAAATTTAAAGAAAAGATATATATAATTATAATATAAAATTGATGATTACATTATTGAATATATGAACCAACCACATTTTCCTGTCTTAGCCATCAAATATATATCACTTCTTCTTGCTCTCTTTTCTTCATATATAGAAGGAACTTTAAAATACACAACCAAGAAATTTGATTTTCACACATTTAAGCTTCATGTGCACAGATTTCAAGCCAGTTTCATTGATGGGTTTGTCCAGTAAAATGACTTCTGAGGATGCAGTATTTCTCCCAGAGAAGAAAGATTTCCATGCATTCATGCTGAAAGGGCTCCATCATGATCAAGAAGCATCAGTAGTGGTCAGACCAGAAGCTGATAAAACCCTTGTTCCAATGCCTGTTCTGAAGATCAAACTGCAGGCATCTGCAGCCGATGATGATGGAGAAGATGGTGGGATCAGAACACCAACATCAGTGGATCACATGAGAAAGAATGTCATAGTATTGAAATGTCCGCCAGCTCCAAGAAAACCCAAATCACTCCCATCCACAAAGAGAAAAGCTGAGAGTCATGAGAGAGTTCATCTACTTGATCTCTCCGATGAAATTCAGTCACTCTTCCCTCCTAATATTCTCAAGGATTTTGTGCGTGGTAAGATTAGGAAAGTTAGTAAAGAAAGCATTGGCTTCAACTGAAATTCTAATGTCTGTTTTTCTTTTTCTCTTTTTTCCGAAAATATACTTATCATATGCTCGATGAAGCATAACGAAAGGTTAGAATTACACCAGGTTAGCACAGTACTGACACGCCACAACATCCGCACTGTTGGATGTGAAAAAGTCGGGTCAGGATTAGAATTTTTCGTTTTCCTTTTCTTGGTATGTTTGGTTTTCGTTCATTGCTGTTTGATTTATATCTGTTGATTCACATGACAAAAACGTATTTGTGCCGATTAGCATTTTCATAGGAAGTGAAGATGCTGGGGTATATGTATGAATTTCTAATTAGACTGCTGGCAGCTGGGCTTTTCTTATGCAATTTTCTTGTTCTTTTTGTTTCAATTTGACAGGGGAAAAGTTAGATAGAGAAGAGGATTTTAGGAGAAAGAATACTTTTTGGATTGTTTTTCATATATGCTCATTTAGCTATATTGTGCAGCTTGTTACAACTAATTCCTGAAGATCAAGATTGAGTAACACTTGCCCAAAAAACATCTACATGTTAATTTCTAATTATAAGATATGGGTATATTCCCTTTAACATAAGCTAATAAGGTTTCATTAGGAGATTGGGTTGCATCTATGACTGAGTCGACTAGCGGGGCTACATCAACTGGAGGGTTCATACTGACAAGTGCTACTGTTGAAGTCCGGATCACCATGTATTGCATTATCGATATAAAATTTAAAAATCTCCTTATTGATGATATAAAAAAAATAAAAAATTTCTGTGTTACAAATGCGATATTAAAAAGGGAATACCCTTCCCACCCTATGATCCAATTTGAAGTTGTACTAAAAAAGTTGAAAAATTAAATGAACAATTAGATTTTGTTTTAATTCTTTTAATCCTCAAGATAGAGGTGCGAATTTGTTGATGTCGTCACATATTACTGTTCCTGAGAAGATAATATAAAAGAAAAAAAAAAGTGTAATTTTAGGAAATAGAATGGGAATCGAAATGCATAATTTAGGAAAGAAAGAAATAAACCCCAAAGAAAAAGACAAGTATAGATGGCAGGTGGGTACATCTCAATTCTCTTAAAACAGATTATATAATGTAACATGTCGTAGAGGGTGACCAAGGTATTAACACAGCGAAGTTCTTGAATAAAAACTGAGGATGATTATACTTGCATTTTACAAGGTACAATTTGGCGTTCACATTATGTCATAGCTCGGAGAATTCTCTTTTGTACTCTACTCCTGTCGCTGTATTTTCTCGTTATAGTCCAGACCGGAACATAACAAATAATAACTTTAAAAAGGACAGGAGAGGTGATCTTCCACCTTCTCCCTTCAAACCAAGCTACGACCCTGGAACACTGAAGAGATCTGGACACAAATAAAGCCAAGTAAGAAGAAATAGACAAGAATACTCAACTATTATCAGCATTAGCCGATGAGGGTGGGTGTGAGAGCTGATTCTGTGTTTGTGTATCTGCTTGAGCCCTGGCCTGCTTCTGTGTTTCTACAAATCTGTTCATTCGCTCAAGCAATTGGGCAGCTTTCCGCTTACCCCTTTCCGTGCCATGTTGTGCCAAATCAAGTAGTGGCCCCATTACCCCTAGTTCCTGGGCTTCAACAAGGTGCTGTTGGTCGCCAGAACAAAGGTGCACCAAGACAGCTGCTGCATTTTCTTTGTTCCTCGGGGAGCCATTCCTGATAACGTCCACCAAAATGGGTACTGCCTCAGCAGCTCCAATGGCGGCTTTCCCTTCAGGATGACTGGCCAATATTGCCAGTATAGCGAGTGCTTCATCCACCATGCTGCCTTGAGGTTCAGTGAGCAGTCGCATGAGTATGGGAATAACTCCTGCCCTGACGGCTTTTCCCTTGTTGCCTTGGTATATGCACAAGTTGAAGAGTGCTGTTGCTGCATCCTTCTTTCCCCGTTGTGTACCTTCATTAAGAAGGGTCACCAACGGTGGAATTGCTCCTGAACCGCCAATTGTTACCTTGTTTTCATCTACTACCGAGAGGCTAAACAAGGTGGCAGCTGCATTTTCTCTAGCTTCCATACTCCCCTTCTTGAGCACATGAACTATACCAGGCACAGCACCAGAGGATATGATGCTTCCCTTGTTGTCTTCACATATGGAAAGGTTAAGAAGTGCAGTAACAGCATGCTCCTGAGTGCGGGAATCAGGGGTTGATAAAAGCTGGACAAGCAGAGGAATAGCACCAGCTTCAGCTATCGCCACACGATTGTCGGCATTTCGCTTGGCAAGAAGACGGATTTCACCAGCTGCAGACCGCTGATCTTCAGGGTTCCCAGATGTGAGCTTATAGAGAAGTGCTTCTATCTTAGTACGCTCTGCGGGGGAACATGCAGACCCCGTCTTGGTGGCTCGAGAGCTACCTGGTCTTTTTGGTGGTTCAATGCCATTTGCCTCGCACCATTGCGCTATAAGACTTCGAAGAACATAATTTGGTGTAAGAGCAGTGCTAGTCAGTGCTTGTTGCGTCTTGGGACAAGTACTGTGCCCTGCTTCTAGCCATTTCTCGATGCACGACCTCTCATAAGTCTACAGAAGAAAGGAAGTACAAATTTTTCAATATGCCAGAGAGAGAGAGAGAGGTATGATATGAACTACAAGCACACATATCCAGCTATGACTTCATTACAACAAAAAAATATTCAAGAGACATGTTCTTTGCCTTAAATTGGACTTACAAGTAGATAGAAGGCTAAATATAGAGATTAGAGGTGGAGAAAGAGAGAGAGGAGCATCAAATAAGGGTCCCCCCCCCCCCCCCA
>NC_026153.1:4825799-4842107 GCF_000512975.1 Sesamum indicum
TTTGTTTTGTCCCCTCAATTGGTTGCCTGTCAGCAGTTCCAATGCTAAATCAACTCCAAGCAGGTAGCCTCAAGGGGTTACCCAAAAGAAGCAATCGTAATAAAAGAAGTTGACACAATTATATGGTTCCATCACATCAAAATTTAATCTATCTAGGTGCAAGTCACTGAACACTGCATGCAGCACATTGTCCTTGAAAGTATGAAACGCGAGAAAAAGATGAAGTACAGTTCAGGTATCATTCAAAGTCTAAAAACAGATGAAGATCACAAAATAACAAGAGAAATATCAAAGTTGCAGCTGAGTCTGGAACGAAAGAAGTACAAGACAGTACCTGTCCCGTTGAGACAATGACAGGATCCTTCATGAGCTCTAATGAGATGGGGCAGCGAAAATCATCTGGTATAACCAGGTTTTTCTGATTTCCCTCGGCTGATGTCTTTCCGCTACTACTTGTAGGGGCAGACTTTTCGGCAGCAGTAGAATCAATATTTGGATTTTCTGTCTGAACAAAATCCTTAACTTTCTTCAACAGCATTGACATTTTTTCTATGCTTTCCTCTGGGTCCCCACCTGTTGCAGCAACCATCTCATGCAAAGCTAGTGATTCTTGAGTCAAGTCAGCTATGCCACCAAGCTGTAATTTTTCGACCAACCTCCTTAATACATCTGGATCTTCTTCACCGTCATTATTCTTGTTATAGAGGCACAAAAGATCATCATACAGCTCACCATCTGGTGCATCGACCCTTCCCTTGGCTCTTCTGAACTGAGCAAGGACAAGCTCAACCTGCAATAGAAATTATTTAAACATACAAGAACAGATTTAATAAGGCATTTCCAAAAATTTTCAGTAACACCTATAGTAAGCAGATTTAGATAACATTAATACAATCAATGTATCATCTCATCCACAGGCATTACAAACTGGAAGGAAAAAAAAAACAAAGAATATAACAGTTGCAAATTAACCACAAGATCTTACCTGTTCCTTCACCTCGTCTGATATATCAAGTTTCTCAAAAGAAATGGCACTAAGAGCTTGCTCCAATTCAGCTGTCACTTCTTGAAATCTACTCATGATTTGCTCTCTCTCTAAGACCTGCATGAAGAGAAACCCTTGAAATTTATTGTCTTCCATGAGAGATACCACAACAAATAATTGGTAAGCAACCAGATTAAAAAACGTGCTGAAAGAGATTAATTAGAGAAGCCTTGCCTTCTGCAGGGCGATGGAAAAGGATTGAGCATATTAGAGTTCTGTAATAACTATACCAAAAAGCATCACAGTAATATCTAGCATGTGAATTTTGGAAGTCAATGAATGGGAGCACCAAATTCTTCACATATGATACCCAAAAGAAATCAAGCCTGTGGAATTTGCATGGATCAAGTATCCATGAGTTCATTTGCATGTTAATACAGGTCAATCGGACAACCATTCTACAGTGTTAATTTAACTACAGCCAGTTCAACACAATTCAAATCCAATATGCATGTAAAGTCAAAAATCACTTCCCTAAGACGAGTAAAATCCTTTGAAGATCCCAACCAGCTACTTGTTATCAATACTCTTGGCTAACATGTTGTAGGAAATTTCCACGGTAGTAAGGCAAAAATTTAAAATACCGAAGCTCATGTGAAGGCAGCCCATATGATTTTGATGTAAGTCATACTTTGTTGCATTATCATGACGCAATACTCGCATATATTACATACTTAAAATATGTTAATTATTGCAAATAATGTACAAATTAATTAGGGAAAAATCTAAAATTATTGAACAAAAGGGTAAGCCAACATTTTAACCTTTACCTTTTCCAGTATATTTACCAATTAGAAAACAATCAAGACTAAGATATTATTTAGAGCCAGTTAACTACCACCAGTAAACTGACCCCCTGCACTTTACATCCCATCCTCTCCATTCCCTGCAGATTCCCTTTTGTCTCATGAGCCGTTTTTTTCTTTCCTCTTTAAACAATATCTAATGGATAAAGATCCTTGACTTCCTATTCTATCATTTTTCTAAAGTAATTAAATGCCTAGGTTTCTAATTGATTTCAAACCCATATCATAAACCTCTCATCCAAAAGTAGCTAAAACCACAGTTCCAACACCCATTTTTATTGCTTCTCAACTTTTAATGTTTCCTGCTCCTTTACAAGGTAAGACACCCATAATTTGAGTTCCTTGCTCCAGCAAGCATTTGAGGCAAGATATCAACTAAAGAGGAACAAAGATGTAGAAGCAGTTGGCATAGGAAAGGATGAAAGACTCTAGATATTACATAAAAAGAAATAAACCTAAGACAATAAAAACGGAGCCAAAAGTACACATTCAGCAACCAATTTGGCAAATTTATCCAGCTTAATAAAGTTTCACCTTTTTGGACCAGCAATGCTTTTTCAAACCCAAACCGAGGCAAAAGATTCGTGATCGAATGCACTATGGTTCTTCAACATTGTTTTTCCCCCAAAATGGGAACATGATAATAAATAGAAAATGTCATTTGGAACATGCATAATATGATAAAGATGTCATTGGCAACAAGTTAGAACGAAGCAATTACTGCATAACAGGTATTATGAGCACAGATACAGACCGTGCATTCCTATGAGGCCTGGATGCTCCAACATTTCATGCATTTGGATAAAAAACACAATGATCAGTTATAAGAATTAGGGAAGCGTGAAAACTGACACTACTAACATTTTAGGTAGAGTTGCTCTGTGCCTTAGGGAAATAACCAGAGAGACCAGATGTTTATGTTGGATAATAGGATTATATAATGTATGAAAAGAATTCCTTCCTTTTTTCAAGAAACTCAGTAACTGTAGCTGAAATTTTTAAACACCTAAAAACCAATTAATAAAATGGGTAGAATGCATTAAAACCCCCTGAGTTTTCGTGAAAGTGCAAACAAGCCCCCGATGTTAAGAAAAAGCCTAAACACCCACCATTGTGATCTCTAAATTGGTGCAGACATGTCCATTCTATGAATAAAACTTAACACCATTAATTTTTGCGTAAACAGTCTGTTGTGAGTTTGTTTACTATTTTTAATAACCCGGGATTTTCATTGATAAGTGAGAACCCTTCCATGTGAGCAACTATTAACAACCATTGATCTCAAATTCTTAAAGATGAATTGTACAGATTTTAAGATCTTTTATATTTATATATATATATATATATATATATTTCCATAAAATAATGTAATAAATAGATAATGAATATACGATCAACTATTGGATCTCAAAATCTTAGAGATGAAGGGTCCAGATTTAACCCTAATAAAATAAGGCTTGCTTTCTATATTTAGTTTCACAATAGATAAGCTCTCGTCCATCAAGTCCATATGTTGCAAGCAAGACAATTTTTTACATTGCATCTAAGAAAAAATCAACTAAAAGTTTGGACTTCGAAACCCAGATGTCTTAATATAATAGACATGCTGCTCAGTTCTATTCTAATACCGAAAACCTACTCCCTAAACTCTCTTGGAGTTGCACCTTGAATCCACTTCCAGCAAGCTTCAAGATCCACTGCAAATCCTGAATTGACAATTAGAGAATAGCCTCTTTGCCATTTATGAGCTGACACAAATTTGTCTCAGCTACCTTGTACAAGAGATACATAAAGAATTTAATACACATGGAGGAAATCCCATCCGTCCTACACCTGGTGCACGCATGAACCAGGTGAGGGATATTGACACGTACCCCCATGATGAAAGCATGTGGGGGTATGTGTCAACATCCCATACCTGGCGCACAAATGCACCAGGTGCAGGGTGCAATTGACACGTGGAGGAACATTAGGGAGTTCTGTACAAGGCAGAATATTTATATTTGGAAAGGGCAAGCGATCGTATATTTCACAAATGAGGTGCCTCCATACTTCCAGAACGAGACTGCCATCCATCTAAGAATGATTGCAATAATATCAGGAAGCCTTTACATGTTCTCAAATTTAAACATTCCTTTTTGTTACCTGACGTTTTTCTTATGTAACATTTTCTTTTGTCTTTGTCTTGCCCCTTGTGTCATTAGCTGGGAATTGACTTTCCATAAATTTTGCGATTACAGCCATCAAATTATTAGGGTAAATTGCTGACCAAGAAATCTGTCTGAGTGCATGTTGCGAGTGATCTGCCTAGATCCAGCCATTTCTCCCCTTTGCTCCACCCCCATTCAGATTTCTATAGAAGTAATAGCTCCTTGTAACGCACTGCTATTCAGTGCTTTACCAAATCTGGTACAGTGCTGAAACACAAGCGGAAGATAGTATATGGTAATATCACATTAAATACTGTCACAATGTTCAAGTATTACTATAATGTAAGAGCATAATGCTTTCTTCTGATTCCTAATATAGCTAAGATGCTACCCTCCCGGCTCGATACTTTAGCTTTAGGTATGTAACATACAAAGTAACAATATATCCACATAATGCGACAACAGCTTAGTTGTCAAAATGGCAACTTTTTGGGAGGATTTGGATCCTCTCATTACCTTGTGTAATGGAGAGAGGACCAGAACATGTAGATGACCACAGTCATCACCATGATATAAATAGTCCTGTAAATGGTAAAGTCATGTTGGTTCTTTCATGGCCTTGGGGCAATAGCACATAAGACATGAGATAAAATGAAAAGGACTAGGGCAAAAATATGCATAGATCGAAAGACTAGCAAACTTAGGCAGTCATAACAATGATGCCACAAAACTTAGTGGCATGGTACGTGAGAGACCAAATTTAATCACCAGAGCATATTCCTATATTTCTCAATGGGGAATCTCTGTGAATCCCAAAATTGTGGTGTAACGCTAACTTCGAAAAGTTTTAACCACAAACAAGATCCCTCCAAAGAAAAAGAATCGCACATCCGCTCCAAAATGAATTTAATATTTTTAGTCTTTTCCTCCCATCTTTCTAACAAAATGCCAGGCGAAACAGTACCCACCGATCACACATCAACTTCCTAGTAAATGGAATCCACATTTAGGAAGAGTCGTTGCCCTACAATCCTCGCAATGAATTTACAAGAAGTGTTGAGAAAACGAATTGTTACTTGAAAACTTCAGTAAACAAGTAAATAAATCCAATGATTCCCCCAATAAGAAGAAGGGGGGAAAAGAAGAAAAGAAGCGCAGACGCATATGCACACAATCGCCCACATGAACACTCTGAAACACAAAAACCAAACAGATCAAACAACAAAAAGAAGGTCATCTGATCTAAACTAAAGATCAAGAGGATAACAATTGCCTAAACCTAAAATAACAGAAAATGAAGCCATGCCCATACCGACCAGATAAATCTTGCTGCCCTCACTGCCGAAGCGGAGCAACTCTTTAGCTGATTCGAGGGCGCTCGCCAGGGAAGCTAAAGCTCTGATGGAGTCCTCGGGAAGTGGGTCTTTGCTATCACGAATTTCTTCGAACATTGGGGTCAACAGCTTCAGCCTCCGAGCTAGATTAGTATACTGCTTCTTCACAGTGCTTCTGTACTCAGGAATCGCCGAGATTTCGCTCACTATATCGATCAGCTTCCGCGACAACGCGGTTTTATCATCCTCCATTGTCGCCAGAGATCTGAACCCAAATGGAGACTTTTCAAAGAAGAAGAAGACGACCTAAAAATCACTAGAAATGTTGAGGTGGAGTCAACGGAGAAGAACTAAATTTGAGCTGGCTGGAGACTGTAATAGCTGGGTCCGGGTCAGGATCTGGGTCCGGGTCCTAGACTTCTCCATGACAGAGACATAGAGAGAAAAATGGAAGGTTTCCAGGCTAGACTTCACACTCTGGTGGGTGGTTCCCGGGGAGGGAGGGGTGTTATAGTGGCGCGGCTTCGCAGGAGTTCAGCTTAACTGCGGTTAGAAGTTTACCAGTGAAAGGCCTCTGGCTCTGGTTATATCATACATGGGCTGCGCTCGGCTTGGCTTTGCATCTGTTAATTATTTTTTAACCGGCGGTGAAAGTGATGAGAGTTGGTTTCTACAGTGAAGCCACATGTTCTACTTACGTGTAACTTATGCAAGATAATTTTATTTTTTTTAATTCTAAATCAATGACAAATATTATTTTTAAGATAATTTCATTCCTCTCTTGAAATTTGGTATAATTACACATAAATTCATATAAATTAAAAAATTATATCTAACACCCATGAGATTTATTTTCATCTAACATATAAATCCCTCTGTTAGTCAAAATTCACTGAATTTGTTGACATTACCAAAAAAAATTATATTTATCTCAAATTGACTTATTACTAACTTATAATATGTAAAATTGATATTTTTATCATAAAATTACCCTCATATATCTTCATGCGTTTAATGTATGTGATGAGGTATATCTTCATCATTATAAGGGTAGTTTATTTCCAAAAAAAAAATTATTTGAACTGCAATAAGTCAGTAATAAGTCAATCAATGATAAATATCAATTTCATTTTAATTTTTCTAATATCAATAAATTCAGTGAATTTTTGTTAACGGGAGGTTTATTTGTTAGCTGGAAGCAAACCTCAAAAATACTAAATGTAATTTTTTATACCACATGAGGTTTACATGTAATTATACCAAATTCAAGGGAGAGGAGTATGATTATTTCTTAATTAACCATCATTGCATGATATAGATTCACTTTTGGTACCTTACTAAATGGTATTCGGATTCCGACCTCATTCATTTTTTGTCCTCAAATTTTCTTAAAAATGATCAAAATTAGTCCTCAAATTACCTTAAGTATATTATGGATTTCGTAGCATTCGAGAAATTATATTTAGTACATCTAATATTTGACTAATAGAAGGATTTGTTCAGTAGATGAAAATAAATGTCAGAAAAATTTAAATGTAATTCTCAAACTATAGAGGGTCAACGTGTAATTACACCAAATTTCAAAAAAATACAATGTAATTATCTATATTTTTATTTAAGAAGCTCTTCTATAATGAGATTTAAAATATATATTTTATTAATTTTTAATTATTTTGCAGTGATTTTTTCCTTTCTTTCTTTTTTTTTTTTTTTTCAAATTATGAGTGGGTGTTCGGATTGGATAATTCGGATCCTAAAGATTATTTGCAGATTTTTTATGCATTGTATTATTTTGGGATAATTATTGTCTTTTATAAATTTTGGTATAGTTACACGTAAACTCCATGTGGTTTGAAAGATTACATATAATACCCCTTAAGTTTTGTTTTCATTTAGCATCCATCTATTAGTGAAAATTTATCGAATTTATTGATATTAGTAAAAGATTGAATAAAGATCTATATTTATCCTCGATTCACTTATTACTAACTTATTGCAGGTCAAACAAATTACTTATTAACAAACTATCTTTATCAGAATGAAAATATACCTCTTCACATGCATTAATGTAAAAATGTATAAGGATAGATTGGTTTTAAAAAATAATTATTTGACAAGTAATAAGTCAACTGAGGGTCAATATTGGTTTTCATTCAACTTTTTACTAGTATTAACAAATTCAGTAAATCTTAATAAACAAATAGATCTAGTTATTATACGAGAAAATAGATGTCATTAAATATAAATTTTCAAACTATAAAAAAAATTACATATAAGTAAGTTAAATATTAGAATATGACAATGTAATTATCCCAAAATAATACAATGCACAACAAATCTGCAAACAAGCTTTAGGATGTGGGCTGCATGATAATTTCAGAGGTGGAGAATTATGATGTCCTGAGTCCTGAGATTCAAAAGTGTGGATGGGGACCAACAAAATTATTACACAAATACATAGGAAAAGATTTGGGTACCTTAGCCAAATGGAAAAGGGAGAAGAACAATTGTGTCTTTAATCATTACCATATTGCTTTTTTAAGCCTAATGTGTGTGTTCCTGTAAATAATGGGCATTGCACTTTCATGTTAATTTAGTGTCTATTTGGCCTTACAATTTAGGGAACAATACATATCTCATATTAGAGTTAAATATATTTTATCTTTGTACATGTGAATTATAAATATTGCGTCGTTGTTTAAAAATTATAAATACTTTTTTAAAATCAATGATCATCTAACAAATACTCTCTTTTTGTGACGGCTAACTGTGAGAGTTATTTGTTAGACGTTCGTTAATTCTAAAAAAGTATTTATATTTTTTTCAACAATGAATGATATTTGTTATTATGACAAATTTTGTGAGAGTCTGTTTTAATTTATCCTTAATTCTATTTTAACACCTTGCAAGAATACTTTTTTCAATATACAGATTACGATTATATTAAGAATTTTAATCATCAATAGTTAATTAATTAATACTTTATTTCTACAAGCGATGCAAAAACATTAATTAAGCTAAACACCATAGCAAATATTTCGATTATAGTAAAAACATACCCGCAGCCAAAATTTAATTTTTTGTATCGTTTTGTCTGACTGTATTGGATGGTGTTAAATTTGATTTTTTCTTTTCTTTTCTTCTCTCTCAATCTTATCGCATTTTTTATTTCATTACACGTTATATTTTATAAAAAAGATTAAATAATGTAATATTTATGTACATAATTTAAATATATTAAATAAAGTAGAAGAGATAATAGAATTTCAAGAAAGCTCTGTATAATAATATGTCAGGTGCGTGGGATGTTGTCTGCTGTATGACAAGAGTCTTAGTCTATTGCATAATAGGAGTTGTTGTCTACTGTAATAGTAAGGTGTTGTTGAGTAGGATATGATTATTGTAATAGCTGATGTCGGCAGAAATGATTATACTTGTAATCGGTTTATTTCAATTAATAATAGTTTATAAAATTTTTATTTAAATTAGTAGAAAATAACTGATGTCATGTCATCACTTTAAATGAGGGGATAATTTGAGAAGAAAAAATCATTTTAATTTTTTTTAATTCTTGGAAAAATAATAGGACTTTTGAAATGGAAATAGAGACCAATAATCACACATAACCATATATAAGAGATTGAATATCTATACAATTTATATTCTTTCATTAAATGCTATGACAAGGGATGGCGGACTTAACTCTAATGGGGCAGGCGGATTCGGGCATGGCCCCAACTGGTCTAGATTATTGGATCCAGATTTTAATTTTATGGATCCGATCCATTTTTGGCTTTTCGCTGTGAGTTGTGTCGGACCTATTTCGGACCTGTACCATACCGGATAATATGTATAAATATATTCAATTTATTATGATTACAAATACTTTTTTAAAATTAATAATTATCTAAAAAATAACTTCTGACGACAACTCATTATAAAATAATATTCGTTAAATAATCATTAATTATAAGAATACATTTATAAATTTTTAAATAATAAAAAATATTTATAATTATGCCAATTTTATCTTAATTTATCTTATTATTATACGATGAATTGGGCAATGCCAAGTGGCAACTTACTCAAAGGCCATGCTGATTTGATTTGCAGACAAATTTAATGCTGTCCTACTTCATCCTTAATGTGATTATAATGACCTGCCTTTTCAGTTTTGTTTACCATTTTCGCTTGACTCATGTTGTCAGTGAATAGCAATTTATTCTCACATTATATTAGAAATGAGCAAATTATTCCTTTATAAAAAATAAATAGTAATTTATCTTTTTGTATTTAAAAAAAAAATAATTTACCTCCTTACTTTATTTTCTAAAACATAGGGGGTAAGTTAGTCACTATCAGAAGCAATCCAATCTTAATGATAAAGACCTCATGAAGAATGTTCGGTGTGTAGGAAAACTTTACCATACATGAATCGATATATAACACATTATTTTGAAAAGAGAGTGTGTAAGATATATTCATCTTTCAATTTCCAAGGTAAAGTGTTATAAAATTTAATGTTAAGCTTGGTTTTGACCCTTAGCGAGAACAATGTGGGATTTTCGCATGGCATGAATCATATATACCTTTTGAGAGCTCACCTAAGTTATATTTGCTATGGACTATGGCTATGTGTTTGGATTGATCCCAAAACCTCATGAGAATCAAGATATAAGAGCATACCTACACCCGCTATGCCTATCTCTAGTCGATATCATATGTTTGTAATTGAAGTTTGGTTCAAGAAGCATAATTCAAGGCGAATTGCACTATCGCTTGCCAACACCGAGTGTGTATTCAACATAGAATACGCATGCACCGACCGGATAGTATAAACTGTATTTAACACAAAATTCCATGATTTCTATTTGGTTGTATTTAGATTGATGAATTTGAATTTAAGGGAAGAATTTAGATAAATAAGTTCAAATAACTTCATATCAAAAGAATTTGCAATCCGTCACTATTTAACAAACAGAGTTGAATGCAAATGTAACATTATTATCCTCTAATGAAAATTGTATAACAGAAAGAAAGCAAAAACAAAAAACTGGCAAGAAAATAGATGTAGTCTACTGCTCTTTAATTACTGACAACTACTGTGGAGAGTGAATACATGTATCCAGTATACAGTCTCAAAGACATGCAAAAAAACTACATGAAAGTAAAACAGCAATACAGGTAAACTAAACTGGTTAACAAATACTACTGCAAAACATTACAAGTTACCTCTCCTATAAATAGTATCAATATTGAATCATGGAAGAAAATGAAACATTTTCTTTAGAGAGATTTATTGATAATGAAATAACTCGTCGAATCTGTTTACTATATGCTGTCAGCATCAAGGAGAAACCTGCCGGGCTGGCTCGTCGCGCACCGCTGAAGTGAGACTGCGCACTGTGGATCATACATAATAGTACCATTGTTATTTTTAAGAAATCATGATATGCTTATCAAGCATAGCTTCTTGTTCAGAGATAATCCCAGAAAGCTAGAAGCATTTGCGGTGCACAATGGAGGGGCCGGATTCATCATATTCTGCCTTTGCGATCCACATCTGTATCGTAGTAGAAATTATCTTATCAATACATCTAACCAAACTATTATGCGCAAATGACATCACCTTAGCTTAAGCTACCCTTAACCCCTACAATGCTTAAAAAATAAGAAGTTGAGTGAATAAAAGTGATCACTACAGAAACATCTTCTGAAGTTTGGGCATATTATAAACAAATTCGTAAAATTTTGGAAAACTTATACTGATGCTCCCGCAGTCATCTTTTATATTATAGATTCCCAATGGGGGATGTGATTTGATGAGAGAAATTTTGAAATATAAAATATGATTGTATGAGGTGCAGTGCAACTTTTAGAGTTGACGGTTTTTTGTAACATGTATAAATTTCAAGAAGTGTTAGTGTAATTATCACTAAACAATAGGTAGATCTTAGCACTATTGCTCAATGCGAAGTCTAACCTATATAATGGTCATTGTCCATAATGGAGGACGTGATATAATTGTGAGGTTTTTAGTCAGAAGTATATGGAATATACCTGCTGGAAGGTGCTCAGGGATGCCAAAATGGAACCTCCAATCCACACACTATACTTCCTTTCTGGTGGAGCTACCACCTTAATCTTCATACTACTTGGTGCCAAAGCAGTGATTTCCTTGCTCATTCTGTCGGCAATGCCTGGGAACATGGTAGAACCACCACTGAGGACGATGTTCCCGTAAAGATCTTTCCTAATATCAACATCACACTTCATGATCGAGTTGTATGTGGTTTCATGGATGCCTGCAGCCTCCATTCCTATCATTGCAGGTTGGAAAAGAACCTCAGGGCATCGGAAACGCTCAGCCCCAATAGTTATGACCTGCCCATCTGGTAATTCATAGCTTTTCTCAACTTCAGAGTTCGTTTTGGCATTCTCTAACTCCTGCTCATAATCAAGAGCAATGTATGAAAGTTTCTCCTTCATGTCCCTCACAATTTCTCGTTCCGCTGAGGTGGTAAAGCTGTACCCACGTTCTGTTAAGATTTTCATGAAGGCGTCCGTAAGGTCTCGACCGGCTAAGTCCAGACGAAGGATGGCATGAGGCAGAGAATATCCCTCGTAGATAGGGACAGTGTGACTGACACCATCTCCCGAGTCCAGCACGATTCCTACAACAAACATCCAGCACTGTGAATATCTCTATAATGAGTTGCCATTGACAGGCACTTTTCGTACCATGCAAATGTACAAAAGGCGCAAATAAGATGTCATAAATGTAAAAGGGAGAGCATGGTGGTGGTTAATTGATTTAGGTTGTGACTGAAAGGATGATGTATTAGGAAAGGCCAAAGAACTTTTTTCGTGTTTCTACGTTAAACGAAAAGGAAAAAGAAAACACCAATTCATTAACATCATGTGCAAACAGCTCCTGTGGCCAACAGTACGCTGGATAAATCACAAACACTGCAAACATCAAATTACCAACCTGTTGTACGGCCGCTTGCATAAAGCGATAGAACGGCTTGAATGGCTACATACATGGCAGGAGCATTAAATGTCTCGAACATAATCTGGGTCATCTTTTCACGGTTAGCCTTCGGGTTGAGAGGAGCTTCAGTGAGCAGAATCGGGTGCTC
The DNA here is from genome assembly GCF_000512975.1 of Sesamum indicum. NCBI lineage: Eukaryota > Viridiplantae > Streptophyta > Magnoliopsida > Lamiales > Pedaliaceae > Sesamum > Sesamum indicum. The sequence continues at coordinate 4,838,277 of NC_026153.1, forward strand.
CTCTGGCGCAACACGAAGTTCATTGTAGAAGGTGTGGTGCCAGATTTTCTCCATATCATCCCAGTTGTTCACAATACCATGCTCAATCGGATACTTGAGTGTCAGAATACCACGTTTGGACTGAGCTTCATCCCCAACATAAGCATCTTTCTGGCCCATGCCCACCATCACACCAGTGTGACGAGGCCGACCAATGATGCTAGGAAACACAGCTCTGGGGGCATCATCTCCAGCAAATCCAGCCTAATGAAAAATTAAGTAGAGCATGAGTAAACCAGATTCTAAAGTAGCCATTTTCTACTGCAGCACTTGAAAGAAGCTCGAAAGTTAAGTCTTTCTTCTACACAGCTTGAGTCAAAAGTTTCTAATATAATACCTTAACCATTCCTGTCCCGTTGTCACAGACGAGTGGCTGAATATCCTCTGAGTCAGCCATTTTTCAACAAGAGCTGTAGAAAAATAAAAGAAAAATGTACAAGGTTAAGAGTAAATTTTCAAGAAAAAAAGGGGTAAATTTGCATTTTACTCCTTTCTGGAAAGTGTGTGCATCCTGTGCTTTAGAAACAAGGCACCTGACCCCTTACTATTTTGAAATACTATAGGACACCTTTTTACCTTTTTCACGTCTTTGAAATAATATGTGCATTGTTAATAAATAAAATATTTCACATATGTATTTTAATGATTTCACATTAATATTCAGGAAATTAGAAAATGATAAATAAATTAGAAATTCCATCTCATATATATAAGGGTGGGTTTGTTTTTTTCTAATGCGATAAGGGATAAACAATAAGTTGCCTTTCTCTGAACCACAAGGACTATGTATGCCTTTTTTCCATAACAAAGGGGCGAATACATCCTTCTTCAAAAACACAAGGATAAAATGTTGTTTACCCAACAAAAACAAATTAAGATCTGTTTGAACTTAAAGAGTAAGCACTTCCAAGTACATTATCAAAGAAGTCCCGCGATGAGCAATTAAAAAGATACCAATACTGATGTGAACTTGAGATATTTTTTTTTCTTTGAAGCGAAACATTTACATGCCATTATATTATGCATGTTAATGTTTAACAATTGATTAGCAATAAAGAACAAATGATGAATAACAACCACAAGCAACAATCAATCAAACACTACTTAAGCAGACAACTTCACATCGAAAGCCATCAAACTTGAAACACAAGACTTTAGACGTTTAAGTTTAACTGAAAGTATTTACTGTTCCACCAAGCAATACGTCAATATTTACCAACCCAGAGGCGCAATTAGCAAATACAATCCAGAATAGGTAAAACAAATACAATTAGAAAGTCAAGAACATGAGGGGAAGCAAATTCCCTGTTCCGTAAAAAACTATCATGTCATGCTATATTCACATCTGAAGAATCCGTGGGTAAAACACAAGCTAATGAAGCACAATACTGAATCGCATTGCATTTTATATATTGGCTCTGTAAGACTGCGATCCTTTGTATATAGTACGAGACAAAAATCATGTTCCACAATGTATAAGATGCTCTTGCCCTTCTACCATTTTCCGAATTGAAAAGCAAAATACATTCATAACAAGGACTCGAAAACGTTGTTGAAAATTTTCTGCTGTTATGGATCAATGGGGCATTGCAAGAGTCTAATACATTTATACCAAAATATGCTCCTCCCACGCCATAGCATACTGACTAATCAGAAGCAAGAGAAACCACAACATAATCAAATACAAACACACTCAAGATAGATTCTTGCCTTATCCCAGAATGAGAACAAACCATAATGTAGCTAGTAAAGTAAATTTCTTTTGCAAGCATGAGCACCCAGTAATCAAGATAGATCAGCACAACACCACAGGTTGTCGACAAGAAAAAGAGAAAAAGGACAAATCCCGAGTAAATACACATCAAAATACGATAAGAAAGACACAAATACAAATACTTAAAAAGAAACACATTTTCAGGCAATCCCATGTTCTAACTTGATGTTTCCCAGCTTGTTCAGTGCAACATCTACAAGCCCAGATTCCAATTTTGCGTAAAATGAAACTCACCTTGAGGAAAGTGGTGGAATTCGTGGAGGTGGATGCCGCACCCTCGGTGGCTGGAGGATTGAGATGGAGTTGTGGAAATGAAGATGGAAAGGGTGTTTATCAACTTGGCATGAATGGATGGCAATCGAAACCGCCCTTCCCGCTGCCTAAAATGTCGTTCAGCCCCCATTCTTGCTTCAACCTCTCTTCCTTTTCTGTTCTTGGAATGGAACCTCCATTGGTCCATATTGGTTGTATACAACGATTTTATTACTTCCTTAAACTCAAACTAGGAAATTGTGGATGTCCAATATTTTCTACTTCCAACTATAACGTGCGATGCACCCTTATATATATATATATATAAGTAAATACATTATTTATTACCAAAAAAAATAACGAAAACTTGACTACCCAAAGTTTCTTGTTTTGGATCTTATGTAAGCTAAATTAGTTTACATTTGACATAAAAATAAAAAATAAAAAAACATTAAAAAGTCAATTATCATTTTCTTATTCTTTTAAAAATTCAATTGAGATTTTTACTTGCAGATATCTATTTTTACTCTACTATGTCAATTGCCTTTTTTTATTAACTTCAAATTATTTTTATAAAGTTGTTCTTCCAAAATGATTTTTCTTTCTCTTATTTATTGATCAGCTTTTCTATTTCTAAGTTTTTAATACATTTGGTTCATTTTCTATGTATAATTACTTTACTGTTACAAAGTTTAACATTTAATTTATCGACTTATTTGATATGAAAATATAATTATAAAACTACATTTTTGTCTATAATTGAAATATTTGCTAAAATACATAAAATCATATAAAATTACACTTTAAAACCTTGAATTAGAATTTAGAGTAAAAAATCAAGGGACAATCATCACTTCAAATGTTGTAACTCTTTCATTTAAATTTATGCATTCAGATTTTCCAGTCTCTTAATTTCTTTTTGTGAATATGAAATTTGTGTGAACACCTGAATCAAACAAGTTGACGAGGCCTTAGCCCGAATCGATCACGAATGTGTTTTTTATATTCTCGAAGATCATTCTAATAATTTACCGTACTCTAATTTGTGTGTAAATCCACAAATACGTTTTGCTCACTTATTATAAATTATTATTAAAATTTATTATTTATGTACACACCTCCAATTTATAAATCTTTAGGTGATATGTAAAGAAGAATACATAAAGAAGTATAAAGAGATATTTCAATAAGCATGAAACCGGAAAACTTCACACTCTACATTCATCACTCATAAATAAAAACTGAAACTTGACTTGATGATGGAATCATTGCTTTGATACTCCTACACAGCTTACCTAAGACTTAGGTTTATTAGGGACTTGCTGACGTTGAATTTGTACCATATTATTTGTTAGATGATTATATGATATTTCCATCATGTATTAATTTAATAATTCATAGTTTATATGGTATAAATTCATATAGACGGCTTGAATTTTTCATTTGTTAAGATACCAAAATGTAAAAACGAATATAATTCAGATAACAAAAAATAATTTAATTTTTGTTTTAACAAAAATATATTTCACTATATATTTTAAATATAGACCCTCGATTTAAATTAGACAAGATCTAATCTTTTGATCTTGTTAATTAAGTTTGGACCCTAAATTCAATCAAGTCTAACAGTTCTTAAATAAGGTTATAAAAATTATTATATAATTTAAAAGGCGAGTGAATTGTGCGAAATCACGTAAATGGTAAATTGCTTCATTTTATAAAATTCATGGAAGTTATTTAATATATATATATATATATATATGTAT